>NW_018020663.1:536751-540642 GCF_002006095.1 Pseudomyrmex gracilis
GTCGACAAGAATCAAACTGCACTTTTGCTGAAAGTGCATTAAAAAAACTGCTTTCATGTAGTTTAATTTTTTAGAACTTAAGGACCAAATTGCAAAATCTCCGACTCTTTACTATAAAGTTGCGTATTTATATAAAGAATACATTTAAAAAAATCAAGACAAAACATCACTAAATCAGAAGAAAGCAGCGGACGAGATAAACAACAAACTGGAAATAGAAGTTTTTTGTTCGATTACCGATTATTTGCAACCCAAAAACAATCATACAATCGATTAATCGAATTTGTAACAATCGCAAAAAAAACAATCAATTATGAACAAAAACAATTCGATTGTCGATTAATCGAGTCACAATTGGCCATCTCTACGCGTGGCTGTCCTGGCGAGACCCCTTGACATGAAGCGCCCTGCGCTCACTCCCGGTGACCGTGATATGATCCACCGACAGCGTCTCCGTGTCAGCTCCTCTCTCTTTTTTTCTCCTTCTTCCTCTCATACTCAGCAGCAGGTAAACGTCGTCGAAAAATCCCACGATGATACTCGGAACGGTGAGGCGCCAATGTTACATACAAAAAAAAGTAAAAATAAAATGCTATTCTAATCTAACGCATGCAAGCCCTGGAAGATCCTGGCGCTCGTATATCAGCTCGCTTTCCCGGGTTCCCGTGAAAATCCAAACTTTTGTGGCGAGGGAGGAGCGACGCGGATACCACGTCACAATATATATATATATACACATGTTCGCTTATGTTCAAAATAATGAGGATTAATAATTTGCATGCAATGAGATCACAATTTGCTTGCATTCAACATTCTCACGTTCGAATTCACATACAATAGAAAATACTCGGATAATTTAATATTTTCACAAAACAATAAATATCAAAGTGTAATTATCAAGTAATTATTTTATTATGGAATATTTAATACATTATTTTCATAGATATATACATGTAATGGAGAGTAATATTTAATTTCAAAACAGTTTTTGCACGTCACATTTAATCACATTTAATATCTTCGCATTCGAACTCGTGTACACATACTACAAAAAAGTATTCAATTGTAGTTCTCATACAAAATGACATACATCTCATAATATATTCTATTTTACATTTACATTGACATTTATTTATTTAGATCCGATAATGGCAATTTCTCTCTCTCTCTCTCTCTCTCTCTCTCTCTCTCTCTCTCATTAGTCTTATTTCTTAATTTTCATATTCAGCATATTATTTTTCATATTTTATTCTTAATGTCATGTTATATTTATCTATTTCTCATACTCATTTTTTCTTATTTTTCTTATTTTATTTTTTTATTTTTTATTTTTATTTTTATTTTTATTTTATTGTATATACTTTTATTTTTTATTAAGTTTGTAGTTATTTTATGTTTGTTAAGTTGCGCTTGAGGGGACCTGTCCCAGAGCGCCTAAAAAATAAAGCATCAATCAATCAATCAATCAATCTCTCTCTCTTTCTCAATTTAAATTGCTTCCGAAAAATGTGCTGTCGCTTCAGTTTCTCTAAACGAAATCGTATGTATTTTCATTCGCTTAAAACACGAGACGATGCTCAAAGAAATTCGGAGGATTTCATCGGCGAAAGGGATACGCTGATGGCGCGCGGCGGAACGATTTGGAGCGTGAAAACTGTAACACGGAAAAACACTCGCGCGCCGCACCGGATTTCCGAAGATTGGAAAAGCTCGTCGCAAAAATCGGCAGACGAAATTTCTTTGCGATTTTTTTTCCTGTTACTGGCGCCTTTCTTACCAGCTCTACAAATACAATCTCATTGTGTTCGCCAGCCACAAAATCACGTCGAACGAGATTCGACGACGCTTGACGTTTGTTTCTGAGCGTATCGCTATAGAAATACTTACTCGAAAAGATATTTGTCGTGAAAATAACTGCGCTTTTTTCGACGCATTAGCTAAAAAACTAGGATTCACACTTTGCTGAAGGGAAAAAAAGAAGAATATTATTTTGACGAAGAATTTTTTTTAATATATGACGAATGATGAATAATTCCAAATATATTCAAAAAAGAAATTGATGAACGGCAGTTGGAGCAAAACACTGATGTTGAAGTGTGAGGTGAGAAATTGTTTATTTAAAGAATAATGTGTAGTTGTATAAACGTTTCGACCCTCGATTTGGGTCTTTATCAATATAGTTTAATAAGCAGGAGATGTGGGTCTGCGATTATAAAGATGTGTAACACAAAGGTACAAAGAAATAACTAACACATCTTCACAGAAGCGGATGTAGCAACTATAAATTAAAAATTATTTTAACTATAAATTGACACATTTATTCAACTTAGGCCTAGTCGAGGAGAGTAGGTGTAGATTTTGCGGTGAGGAAAGGGAGGACAGCGTGCACATACTATGTCGCTGCCCGTCTCTAGTACTCAAGAGGTTTAGATCTCTGGGCTCCATGTTCGTGGAGCCCGAAGACCTGAAAATACACAATATCGGCCACCTGTGTAGCCTGGCAGCAAATGCCGGGTTAAAACAGCCTGGACGATAAACTACTAGCGGGAGTCGCAGAGGATCTTATAGATCTAGGTGACAAAAGAGACTCACACAAGCCCCCCGCTTTTAGCTTATCTTATCTTATCTTATCTTAACTATAAATTATTAAACTATATTGATAAAGACCCGAATCGGGGATCGAAACGTTTATACAACTACACATTATTCTTTAAATAAACAATTTCTCACCTCACACTTCAACATCAGTGTTTTGCTCCAACTGCCGTTCATCAATTTCTTTTTTGAATTTTTTTTTAAGGTTTAAATTATATCACTGAACGTGCAAACGATATCTAGAAATGCGTAACACGTTGCGTACATATTTTACTAGCCATTGTCAAGTCCCGATGATGCACAAGTTGAATATTTCACGATCCTGAAAGCGCAACGCTTCATTTGGAGAGATATCGGATTTTTCCTGATTCACTCGGTTCCCGAATTCATCTCTGCGAGTTACAAGTTTCGATTTGTAATAAAATTTAACAGAGCGCACACAATAGGATTATACGAGAATAGCAGCAGCAGCAGCGTCTACGTGAACAAGAAAGTGCTCGGGGGAATGTGGATGAAACAGAACCGTATCGAGTTTCGAAAAAATTCTGGTCTTTTTTCTCGTGCGGTAAATATTTTTCAAAATTTCCTCACGCACACCACTTCGATTATTTTCTTCACGAGATTAAAAGACACGCGACCATATTCGCTTATTCCGTTCTTATGTAGACATCAAAAAATTGGGCACGTATTATACCCGCCCAATAATACGCGCCCAATTTTGATGTCTACATAAGAGCGGAATAAGCGAATATGGTCGCGTGTCTTTTAATCTCGTGAAGAAAATAATCGAAGTGGTGTGCGTGAGGAAATTTTGGAAAATATTTACCGCACGAGAAAAAAGACCAGAAACTTTTCGAAACTCGATACCCGCCCAATGATACGCGCCCAATTTTGATGCCTACATAAGACAACCATAACGCAGCTAACAATTATACAACTAAACAACAACTATACAAACCATATATTGTATAGTGTTGTTTAGTTGTATACTTGTTATTATACTAATATTTGTTTTGTATAATATACAATGTACAGTCGGCGTCAATGAATCGTTTCGTGGACGCGGGGAGCTAGGGGTAAGAAGGACGGTATTCCCTAGCAGTAAATACTGTAATTGGTCAATTCCATATATGTAATACTCCTGTATTGCTAGTACGGTGCCGACCTGAAGCTCACCGTTACGGTGCAGACAATATAGTAGCCTCTCTCTCCAGCTGCTTTGTGCGCATGCGGTGAACATTCAAGCACGCTTGCGCATTTCTCTTTCTCGCGTTCTTTCTCTCACTTTCCAATGCT
>NW_018020663.1:540682-563987 GCF_002006095.1 Pseudomyrmex gracilis
CTCGACCATCTATGCCCATATTTGGACTTCGTGCGTCTCCCTTTCTCGGGCCTCGTGCCTCTCATTGCGAAGATACGCGACTAGCAATATAGGAGTATTACATATATGGTCAATTCATCGAAATCTGCAACAGTTAGTTAGTGCGGCGCCCGTTGGCAGTACTTACTCCTAGGGAATACCGTCTCTCTTACCCCTAGCTCCCGGTGCTACGAAACGATTCATTGACGCCGACTGTACAGTAGGGAGCACCATATCGTGCGGCTCCAGGGGAAGTATTTCTCGGAAATCTTTTTTCTAGCTGCTCCTGTTACTGCGCGCTGCTCTCCTTCGATCTCTGCCAGCAGCCCGAGATCGAAGGAGAACGACGCGCGATAGTAGAAGCAGTCAAAGGAGAAATTTCCGAAAAATACTTCCCCTGGAGCCGCACGATATGGTGCTCCCTACCGTACAATACCTCATGTATAATACGCCCAACCCTGATTCGGACACGCGCGGATGGAAAATTTCGCCGAATGACGTGGAAAATATGGATATAAAGTACGATTTCAGAATCAAAAACTCGAACAAGCGTCGCGCGGGTCGCAGAGCAAACTAATTTCACTCTTGATTCCTTTTGATGCATTAGTTCTGCTATCGATATCCGAGACATCCATCGATTCCTCTCGGCGCGAAGACGCCGAAGAATTATCATGGCCGCGACAAAAGTGTCGCGTTTCACATACTCGGAGCGACTTTTAGAAAACGACGATGTCACTCGATAGTCATCTCTTCGGTTCTCTTTAATCTCGATTAATCTCGACTTATCGCGAGATCTGCCATTACTTTGCGTTACGACAGGACGCAAGGCATTGTTGTCGCATCCCATTAGATGCCTCTTAATTAACCGCCTTTCTTATGGATTCAATTAGAAGCTTGTTTTGTCTCCCCCAACAGCAACCAGAGAGATTCGCATAATGGCTTAATTAATATTTATTAAATCAGACGCGTAACGAAAATTCTGAACAAAAAGAAAACTTTTCGTTGTGTACTCTAATTAAAATTTCAAGTATTATGCTATACACATTTTATCAGCGTAAAGCAAAAAACTTGAATTTTGCAGAAATAAATGTCAGAGTTGTCTATATTTTTTGCGTGTGATAAATGAACTTCGGGATTTTTTTTATTTAAAAAATAAAAGTCTTCTTTTGTACACAAAGGTTTGCGTAAAATTAAATTCTATATATATAATTATTTTAACATAAAATAATTAAAATCTAATTATTTTAACGTTATATATACAGATAACACAAGTTCCGTTAAACTTGTAACATCATCTCGAAAGTTTATTTTGTTTTGCAGTTGTTTTATATATTTTCTTTATTTAAAATATCTAGATGTTTTGGTTTAATTTCTTTATATTTTCAATTCTTCACAAAAAGTTCTAGTTTCTCAATAATTAAATGTGGAGCAGGGACGTCTTCGAGATGCAAAATTGCGAACAGTGAGCTTATATGTACGTTTGTCGATTCCGGATCGACGTCTCGCGATCGTTGATGCTTCTCTCCGCGCGCAAAGAATATGTTCCCCAATATCTATTCATAGCATGCGGCTTGACATGAAGCTGAAGTTTTCACCTTTCCCTTGCTCTCAGCGAATGAGGTAGACGGTCCGTTTTTTTCGGTAATATCTTGAAAGGAGCTTTCGGGGTCATGAAGAGAATTCTTGATCGAAGAAGGAGGGTCGTCGCAAGCCCTTCTATTGTCTCGCTTTGTAAGGTTTTTCGTCGAACAAGACGAATCGCTTGTACTTTCGCGTTTGGTGTTTTTCCCACCAGGTGAGGGCGGGGGGGAGGAAGTTGATTCCGTCGAAATTACCACCGGCTATACGTCATAATGTTTTTGCGCGGCGCGCAAAAGAGTCCATTCATCTTCTATTGGCGCGCGACATCCATTCCCGGGTCGTGATCCCCGTTTTTTGCGCGTGACGAAGATCGGTGTGACGAAGAGCGGCGATTTAACTTAGCCGATGTGAATTTATGCGCACTCTGTGTGAAACACGGTAATTCCGAACGACGAGAGAGATGAGATCGACCAACCCGGTCTCCTATACGCGAGCGGATGTGATGTCGAGCGCTTTTGATACTTCCGATAGTAATACGCGATTGTATAAAGATTACGTTTCGCGCGCGTGTCGTGAGATTACGTCGTTCGGAAATACGTGGATAAAATACATACGTGGATAAACATCGAATAACATTATCTCTCATAAAAGTTCCGGCGTTCTATCCGAACGTTTCTTATTTCCTGTGGACATTTTTCGCTTTCTTTCTGTGCCAAAAATTGCTCGCGGCGAGTGACGAATAGATAATGCGGAGGTTGTGCAATGAATTCATAATCGTGCGTTTTATCGTCGCGGGACACCAGCGACGGTCCGTTTTTTTTTTTTTCTGTGTCACATGAGCGATTCTTCATGTATAACGCGATAAGAGAGTGACACGTTCCGTTCTTCTTAGAAGAAAGTCTGCACTAGCGTTATCGTCGAGCAACTGGTGTGCCACTTTACATAAAGCCGCTCTGTTACGTTCCATTGTAAAAAAAAATTAGAAAGCGAAATTCAGAGCTTTGCGCAACGAAACAAAATGAAGAATTCGTAAGAAAATTGAGAGAGAGTGAAGTTTCTTCGAAAGTTTATTAAAAAGTTTATTAAAAAAAAAGAAAGAAAAAAAAGTTAAAGAATTCAAGCGCGAACTTCAATTACTTCATCGGACAGTATCGTTTGAGTTTTCTTTCGTTCCAAAATGTTGGACCTAACGATCGAGGATCCTTTTGTAAGCGTCAACCAATCAAACGAACGTTAACGAGCGCACATCCTAAAACAGCGGCAATTACCATCTGTAACAACGGCCGTTCCTTTTGCGAACATACATCTTGCTCGACGTCTCCTAGCCGCCGCGCTACAGTCCCGTGGATATTTTTCCACCCCGGGACGAAGCGAGAGAGAGAGAGAGAGAGAGAGAGAAAGAGAGAGAGAGACAGAGAGAGAGAGAAAGAGATCCGACTGGTTGCACAAGAGAGCGGTGGATGCTGGGGGAAGGGAGGAAAGGGTGGTCGGCAGGAGTGGAAGAGGGTTCGGGGGCGCGCGCCGTGGAGAACGCGGTCTCCTTTGGAGAGGGAGAGTCAGTGCGCGGCGAGGCGCGCCAGCTGCCGCACGTCATGATTCTACCCCAGGTGAGCGACGATGAACCCCGACACTACCACTACCGTGCCGTCGTTAACAGGACGACCGCCGACAATCGTGAATATACCACTCAAATGAATAGCCTCCGCCTGTGCATGATGAGTGTCGACGGCCTATTTTGCGTTGGTTCTTCATTTTCGTCAGCACCAAACACACAGCATGAGTAAAAAAAAAAAAAAATCTGTTGCTCTTTTTTTTCTCATCACCCCCTTTCGCATTATCTACCTCGTCGTCGTCTACCACCTTAACGCCCTGTGTATATTTTATGTGTGTTACATGTCGACGTGAAGAAACGCGATTTAAAAAAAAAACGGAAGTTTCGAAGAGGGTGGGGGAAATGGCCGGAACAACGTTGCGGAGTGGCTTTTCGAGTACGCGATTATAATGCGGAGTGATGTGAGCGACCGGCGCGCATAACATTTTGCCGTGTTTTGTTTCGCGGAGCGGAAAAAAAAAGAAAACGAAAATAAATAAACATGCGAACTTTGAAGGAAAGTGAATGAAGACGCAACACGGACTTTTTTTCTCGCCGAGTCGAGTGACGAAAGCGGATTGTGCTCTCGTGGAAAAAAAACAAAAAAAAAGATCTGTTTTCTCGTGTGTTTTGACGAACGAGTTGTTGTTTCGTGATTTATAGTTGGAAAAAGACGGACGAGAGTCCCGTTTCGCGTGAAAACTCAGACGCAAGAGTTTTGCACCGTTGTGTTCTTAACGCGCCGCGAAATTCGATGCCGCAGACGTGTCGAGAAAATCGATTCATCCCCCCGGCGAAATAGTTCGCTGGATAAAAATAACTCGCGAAACAAGATATACATCGGCGTTGAAAAAATTTTAATTCACGTAAGAAGAAGAATTACATGTGTAATTATTGCACGAGGTTCGCGTATTTTTATTGTTATTATTAAATCGATTATCTATTATTGTTCACTTCAGCGACGAGTTACAATACTTAAAAAGAAAAATACACACCGTCTTTACTTCGGGCGTGATCAAACAATAAAAAAACACTCTCGATGGAAAATGTCGCGATAACGTCGATCAATCGCAATTTTATCTGCGAGGAACGAGGCGTTATTGAAATCGTAAAATCGAAACTGGAACTTTATTAGTTTTGTAAGTTTATCGCGCGGAGTATCTCGGAGTATTCTCTCATCTCTCTCTGTATTTCTGAATCTCAGAAATCTTCTCAGAGATGATGCGCGTGACGTGCAGAATTTTCAACTTGCAGTTTCGCGAATCGTATTTCCTTGCTTAGAGAACGGCTTCTCTATCTCCCCACCGCAACAGGTTCTTGCATATTTCGCTCGTTATCGTCACGATAATGTTAATTTCCTTATCGGCGTTCGGCCGTAGATTGCTTATCAGACGATCGGCCGAAGAAAACGAGTCTATGGGGAAAGACGAGCAAATGAGGGGGTATATCCGAAACAAGTTATGTGTTGCACTTAATTACGCTTAAGCTATATTATTATTTTCATTGTTGTTGTTATTATTATTATTCGTGTTTCCGCACAGTAATAATTATACGTAGTTTGCATGTGTTCTTATTGTTAATCACTGATATAAATACGAACTTTCTTAGCTTAAAATTAGAAGACGTTCGTACACGGAGAGAAAAATGTTAAAGAAACGTCTTTTCTTAAAAAGAAACATTTGTTCTTCCGTACGTACGATTATCCTTGCAATTAAGTAAAAATTAATTGTGACAAATTTATTGAACATCAATTATTTCTCTCTCGCGCGCACATGTGTGTTTTACTTTTTCTCTTTACAAAATATTTACACAAATTAGTTTTATATATATATTTATTTATTTATTTCGAAGTACAGAGATTCTCGCACGGAAAAGTCCGAATATTTAACGCGACTATTATTACGCGTCTATAACCGGTGAGCAAAAAACTAAGGATAAGCTTTCGAGATAGGCGCGGAAATGATCATTTCCATAAAAACAAATTGATACTGGATTAGAAAGATCGTCTTGAGATTACAGCTCGTAAAAGCCACATTATCGGATGTAAAGCGGAGGTAATAACAATTTATAGATAACGTCGGCACACTCGCGTGTGTGTGTATATATATATATGTATATATATATATATATATATAAAATAGAACAAAAATAGTTTTTTTTTTTGCCGCAAGAAAGAGGATAAGTTGAAACTTATGTATCTCAAGAATAAAAATTTTATTTTGCGAAAAAGCGACTGAAAATAAAGCAAAATAAACCGTCGAGTTTCTCGTTACAGAACACGCCGAGCAATTCGTAAAAATTACTCTCCACGGAGCATAAAGTTAAAAAAAACCTTTTAAACAACCCGGGCCGCGGCACTCGTCCGGAATATCTGATCGCGAGAAAAAGAGAAGCAAGATCTGGACGCGATCGACGCGATTAATTCACTCTGAGAGGCCAAACTTTCGAAAGAAAAATGACGCCAAGTGATAGATTGAATGTTGGAGCAACATGCCAATTTGTTCTTCTTTGAAAAAGGAATAAAATATTTAATAATCCATTGGTCGCAAAAACAATCGCAAAACGCACTGAAAAAACAGTTTTGTTGAGATTACCAAATTTTGGTAAATTCAACCAAAATTTAGTTTCCGGAACACTTTATTTGGTTTGATTTACCAAATTTTTGTTATCTCAACTAAACTGCTTTTTCAGTGCGTGTTTTTACGAGTTTCCCTAAAATATCGATTTGGTTATCTATCAGCATTTTTACACACACACACACACACACACACACACACACACACACACACACACACACACACACACACACACACCGAGGTTTTGCGTTACATTTATGAGAAAAGAAATGTTATTTATTTATAAATTAATTATATTTATTACGTAATTTTATAATTAATTTATATAATAGATCAGAGAGAGAACAGTTTTCCTTGTACCTACCTACAAACGGTTGTTCGCGTGTTATATCCGCGCGCGAAGTGAATTTCTTAATCAGCCCCGGGCAAACCTTCTCTAAGTGCGATTTTCAAATGACTTTTATATTCACGAAGAAATAAAAAAAGATTCCGTCTTCGCTCTTGGTCTCTCACCGTAGAGAGTAGATTGTAATGTCAGTCCATTAAGAGCAATTACAGAAATGTCTTCAAAATGCTTTCTCGCGGTATTTTCTTTAAACCACCAACGGCACAGAACGCGGAATACATTTCGCGTGCATCCGACCTTTCGCGTGCAAGAAAGAAAGTACGAAGCTCATTTCGAATGCGCAGATTATTTGCGTGATACACAGAAAAAGAGAGAAAGAGAGAGAGAGAGAGAGAGAGAGAGAGAGAGAGAGAGAGAGCCGCGTGATGGACGTCTGTTATACAGTGTGCAATTAAGTTCGCGAGTTAAATTTAGTGATTGGAAATCGTATCGAACGTTCGCATTCGTTTAGACGATATATATATATTTGCAGAAGGTGAATCACAAAGCGTTTGCGAATAGAAAACGTTCATTGGTTGAAACTCTTTGGTGTATCCGCGATGACAAATAAATTACCGTATTACCTTCGCAACGACAAAACGCTCATTAAAACTTGTGTCCGGCGAACTGGTGGCGAAACGTTTTTGTTCCGCGAGAACTACAAAACGCTTGTTGGAACACGGTGTGTGCAACAATGTTCTCAACCGACAAGCGGAATTTCGCAGTGAATCTCTCGTTAGTCAGAAAACACACACACAGGCGTTTGAAAATATAGCGAGCTATATACGTGCGCGCATTATGACAAATGTCGAAATGAGAAATCAGAAAAAATAGAAAATTCATATTGTGCAGAAAATTCGCGAACACCTTAATGCCGACCACCATTTTTTGCAAAACTTTATCTTTTTTCCGTCTTCTCGCAAAAATTCAAATTTCACAGAAGTAATTAAAAAAAAGCACTTTTTCACGAGTTGTATTATTACTATTATCTAGAACTTCGCACGGATTGTAGATTTCGTTTAAAAAAAAAGTAACAGGCATGCGAAATTAAATGATTAATTAATTTAAAGTTATTTTCTTCTCTCTCTCTCTCTCTCTCTCTCTCTCTCTCGTACACATGTATACGACAAACATGTGGAAAAGAGTAGGGCAATTAAATTTCACAAAGTAAATAACATTTTTTTCTCTTGATTTATATTATTTTAATATTACGCACGAATGTTTTACAAATGACTTGACGTTACAATGTAATTAAAATACCAAACATGCGTGTCGCTAAAAAAACTCGGCAGTTTATGGCTTCGGTGTTACGAACGACGGAATGCGATTTTCTCTTATAAAGACGCATTAAAAAGTTTTCCCAACAGCACGCGGCGAATCGTTTCACATAGTTTTTTAAGTATATCGTCTACGTTTTCGCGGCTGGACGAAAATTTCTTTTTCACGTCGCAATCAAAAGCACATGTAGTTTCGTTTATTTTCGCGATGATTGCGCAAGAAGATATACCGAAAATATAATCTCGTTCCGCAACTATTTGATTCTTCCTCGACGGAGATCGAGGCGTTTAAACCACGTCGTGATGTGACGCGGAAAGGGAAGTTCAATCTCCGCGCGCACGAAACTGTTCGCGATCGCCGAGTTTCGGATTTTCCGTCAGAGCAACTTCGTGGATCCGCGCGTTCTGTGTCTGACCACAGTGAACTTTTTTTTCTTTTGACGAGAGCGCGCGGAGAATCCCGTCCGAGACACGAATCCCCGAGACACTCGTCCCGGAGATTGTCCCGACCGGAATTGTAATCGGAACCGAATTTTTCCGCCAAACGAGTCGCTTCGACGAGTTCTTTTTGTTTATGTCTTAGTTGTCGTTTTCACGAAGAATAGATGCAGTAAAACGTGCACACTCCCGTGAGAATGACGTCTGTCTCTTTCGAGCCCTCATTTTGCTGCAAAAGTTTCTCGCATTGCGAATTCAATCCAGATATGGAAACGTCTTCCCGAAGCAAAGTTTCAGAGTTGTCACGGCTGAGAGTCTGTAAACGTGAAATTGAGCTTTGGATTACGATAAGTAAGTTTCCGGAATACGTAATACTCGAGTAATTTCATATACACAGAAGAATGCGTCGCGTTTAAAAGTAATACTCTTATTAATTTTAATTAGCAATAATTTTGCGATTTAAATAATATTTTAGGGCTCGTGAAAGTTTGAAGGAATAATATAAGGCCGATACGAGCCAATCCCAGGATATTGAGCGGGAACTTGAACGTGCATACATATATGTATACATCTATAACAAGTATTACTTGTAAATTTTTACAAGTAAGTTTTTTGAATTGAAAATTCAATTCTTAAATTCATACGGGATGCGGGATTTGCATCTCACATATGAAAGACCTCGAATACCCCCCTAACTAATTTTTAAAATATTGCGAAAAAAACTCCTCGGCCAGGAGTCGAACCTGGAATCTCCGGCTTACCGTGCCATCGCCTTCCCTGTTAGTAAAACTTACTTGTAAAAATTTACAAGTAATACTTGTTATAGATGTATACATATATGTATGCACGTTCAAGTTCCCGCTCAATATCCTGGGATTGGCTCGTATCGGCCTTATATTATTCTTTCAATTTTGCGATTATTTTATTAATAATGAAAGTTGTAAACTAAATTGCGTCGCTAAACGACGAAACTGTTTTATAGATAGATAGATAGATAGATAGATAGATAATGTTTATTGATTCCCCTTAGGGTTACACAATATCCTACACAAAAACTTATAACTACTCTTACGACTAGAATCGCTTTACCCTACTCTACGCAATGTGGACCTCCCCTTCCGGCAATCAACTCTATCCAGCTACTCCGCTATTGGTTCGCATCCACTCTTCGCTCTCATCCATACAATTACACAATTCTTTCCACACATCCATTCATACGAAACTGTTTTTATATTATTTGATCAGAGATCTCAATAGTTTGAAAAACGCGCGAAAATAGATTCTGCTTTGTTTTTTTTTTTTTTTCTATCTACGAGATTTCTCTCAAATCTCTTATATGAACAATTAGAAAAATTCGAGAAGATTCGAATCTACTCAAAGTGATGAACAAGAACGAAAGAGAGAGATTACAAAAGAAATACTCGAACTACTGAGTTATCTAACGAAGTATCGGCGCCGGGAACATCCCATAGACGTCTAACAACCCTTGAAAGTACTCTCGTTTTGACGAAATTTCTCTCTTGGTTTCCGCGGTGTTTCTCCCGCGTCAAGATCCAATCAGATCCGTGGATGAAATCGGATTTGGATCGGGAAAACTTTGCTCACGCTAAGATTTTCTCGCTTCGCGTCTCTCTCTCTCGTAACGGCGCTTTTTAAGGTACTGCGCGCGCGCACGGTCCATGTGTTTGATCCGGAAAAGAGTGCGTATTCAATTTCACGCTATTCGGATAGATTGCCGCGAGGGAAACACACTTTTATCGATAAGATAAACGTACTTAATCTGATTGAGATATTCTCGTGTTTTATCTTCGCGCGATGCGGAAGAAGCTTTTCTTCCGCGGGCAAAAATTTTTTCCCCGACGCGTCTGTGTGTTTTGCGCGCTTATCGGCGCGTCTTATCTCGAGTGAGCATACCTCAACCTCCCGATTAGCTTTGTTTAATCGCCGCTAACGTGCAACAATGTAATTAGCGATGGCGATCTCGGCGTGCGCGCGCGCGAGAGGAAGTCCTCCATCTCCCGAGAAATTCCGAGCGTCGGCTCGTGTGTTCGATCTCTCCGTGAGATTCGCACGAAGAGACAGAGAGGATGGAATGCGTAGGAGAGAGGGTTGTATTATGCTTCTCGTCGCGTTTTCCAACATTGCCCGCCGCGGTGATTCCGAACGAATTTACGTTTCGAGAAAGAGAAAGATTTTTACGGAAATCGCGCGCGGGAGACACGCCTCCGCTTTTCGCGTACATTTTCCAAACCCCGGAGTCTCGAAATAATCGACCGGGCACCACGTGCGATATCAATATCTCCACTTTGGAAATGTTCGCCAACAAGAAACCCCCCTTAGATAGCGAAGTTTGCGCAGTCCCCTAAATTTCGTAATAATATACGCAAGTTTCGATGGGACTTGTAATGGATGTGCTTAAAGTGTATTCGGATGCCTCCAATGAGGACGCGGAATCTATGGAGCCCTTTTCCGCGCGGCGTGATACACGTCCTTTATCGGTTCCCTTCTCGGTCGTTCTCGAGCGATATGGAAATTTGCGCGGCACGCGATATCTTCGAGAAGACAATAAAAAAACGTATCGACGATCTCGTGAAATCCTTTCACTCTCGAATGTTATGAATAAAAAGTTGGCTAGTAAATGTTTGGGGCCTCAATTGTTTTTTTATAAAAAAGCAATAACGAATAATATAAACATTTTGAAACAGAACAACGTTCTGTTTCAAAATGTTTTTTTTTTTTTTTAACACGAATTAAACACATTTTCAGATTTGAGTTGTTGTTATTTAAAAATACATATATATTGTTTCAATCAACTCTTTTTTTTATAAACATTTTACTTTGATAACAGCAAGCTTTTTTCTCAAATATTTCTCTCAATTTACTGCGTCACGCAAATTGTCTGTTACTTGCAACACAATCGCGCGTCTCGCCACGCAATCAAAGCAAACCTCGTGTCGACTTGACAAACCAGCTTGGTCTTCGCGAAATTTCTCGACGCAATCGTTGTTGACATAATTAATACCGTTCGTCGCGCGCTGTGACGTTAAGTTTCCGGAGAAGTTCTCGCGAAATGCACCACGACCGGCGCCAATGGACCATGCCAGAACCGTAATGTTCCATTCGATGGCACATCCATTCGCACGGCGATTGCACGCAAACCTACTTCCGTTTTGCACTCGACCGCGCTCGCCGACCGCGCCTGTTGCACGTATTGCAGAGAATTAATTCTACGAATAGGAAATATACTTGCGAAATGATCCCCGATCTCGGGGATCGAACGTGCGACTGGGACACATTTCCAAAATTATCCAAGATTCTCGTCTTGTGAACTTTGCAATTAAATCCGATTCTATTTTCGGCAGATTCAAAAATTTATAGTTAAAATTCGATTGCACAATAATATAATTAAGAAAAAGAACGCGAAACCGGCAAGTAAAAACGGTTGGTTTTACATTTCGCATAATGTTTAAATAATCAGCGGCGGAAGATAAATTTAATTTTTCCATCAAACACCGAACAAAAATATTTTGCAAAAATTGCCGAGTTGAAATCGGATTTTGAGTACTCGCGCGTCAGTTTCGAGGTGGATTATTCGAATTCTGATATAGCGTTAAAACTTTCTGAAATAAATCTGATATCGACAATTCAGTCACCGTCGCATTTATTCCGCGCTACGGAAAAGTTTGCGACAAGAGTACGCTCTCTCTCTCTCCACACACACACACACACACATGAGATACAAGTTTACTTTTTTTGCGATTTTTAAAAATTGTACGAATTTTTATAAGTACACAATATAGAGATAAAAAATTGATTGATATAACAAATGTTTTGCTTGAATAATCTTCAGTGCAAAGTGTATCGTCTCTCGTTCAATTTATCTTTTTCATCACAGCGACAGTATGCGGAAAGAAAGTTATTCTCCAATAGATGTACTTTTTTTTCCTAGTAGTTTAACCTTTACACATTTGTTCCTACATGAATCGAAGGCGATAATAATAGTTTCAGAACGCTAATATAACATTTTTATAATAAAGAATCGAATATTTTCATTGAACGGAAGGTTTAAATTAAGTCTTCATCGACCAGTATCTATATCTATTTCAGATCGTTTACTCGCGTAATACCAAGAAACATTGTTCGAGCCTATTTTTTCGTTTGGAATGATAACGCGCGATACAACCGAGTAAAAAAAAAAAAAAAACTTTGGCTCGCGCAAGTATTTACAGTAAATATCCGTTAAGCGAGACACACAAGACCGAGTCTCGCAACCGCCGCGTCCCACTCGTATTTGCATGGTAATTGCTAATTACCAATCGAGCTTCTGTGCCTGGCTCGAGCAAATCTCGACTGCGCAATCGAGGCTGACTCCATTCGACGGAGATAATTATCTCAGTAACAATGGAAATCAATCACGGATGTTAATTAAATCGAGAAATGCCGAATTGCGAGAGACAAATTCATACTCTCTCTTTCTCGCGTGTGTGTAACGCGAGATCAGCCAAAATATTAATTTACATCACGTTACTGTGTATTATATGTTCTAAAATTCCTCCTGTAATGATGCTGATATTTCGTGGAGACGCTATCGCTTGCACAGTTTTCGCAGACACGCAAATAGCCGGCGCAGTTTTAAAAGGTTTTTTTCGCGATCTAATCTAGCACGCGGGGCCGTACATCGCGAGAACGCGTCCGAAGCGCGATATTCGATGTGATATTTTCTGCTCAAGGAGCTGGATAGGGGCGGGGGAGGAGGAAGGAAAGGGAGAGGGGAAACTCGTTTTCGAGTTATCTGAAATTAATCTAAAGGAGTTGGAGGAAGCGCGATGTTTCGCGTGATATTCCGCGGGCACACAAGGGACAGGAATAATCACATCAGGCTCTTTTGCGGGAGTCGGCTACGTCGTGTGTATGACAGAACGACACTTGTTGAAGAAGTATATATATATACACGAAGACACCTCTCGCAGTTACGTAATTGCCTCCGCGCTTAAATATATAATTGTATATATCGTGCACACAACCGCGTACAATATTAAACAAGCGCCGGTAATCCTCGCGAGTTCTCGCGCGCCAGTGCCTTCTGCAGGATTTTCGAAATTCGCCGCAGGAAGTCGCCGCGCAAGTTTCCTTAACGTTTGGGGAAACTGCTGCAGCGCGCCGCGTCCTAATTGCACCGTTCTCGTTCTGCACCGACATTAAGCCGGATTTGCGAACCGGCGGCCTTGCTAACGGAACGCGATAGTAGAACAAACGTGGACCGTGGCCTCTCGAAAATGAAGCGCCACACAAACGCTTCGAATAATGAGAGTCGCCGAGATTCGCGTCTTGATACTTTCGCGCGTTTGCCAAAATACACGCGCGCTTTACTCCCAACGTTGTAATGAGATTCTCTCTGTAGTTTTTGTTGTGATGTGAGATTACGTGAAAGCGAGAGAGATGAGCAGATACGCAAAGTACAAGCGTAGAATAACACGCGCGTCTTAAAATTATATCAACACGTTTGAGATAATGATCGCGCATGTAATCTGTATCTTATCGCACATTTTTATCAAATAAAATGTGACATAAAATTTTGTTGTTCCATGCAGAGTTTTTAGCGGATAAATATTTGTATAGTGCAATATATTTATTTTTGTATTAATTTCCAGTGAAATACAACACAACTTTGATAAACATGTTTTTTACGCGTATTCGCATTTAAATGCAAACTCTATTACACGCTTGGGTAAATTTAGTAAGTATTGTATATATATATATATATATATATATATATATATATTTTATTATACAATGCTCGAACGACTTAACCGTTTTGCGCATAAACACCTCGGAAGCAAAGCTCTTTCGTATTTCTCCGCGCTTTTGTTAGTGGGTTAAAATTTTCCATCCCGAACGCGAGACTTGTTATCAGAGAGCGATTACGTCCGCGTCGACAAAGTCCGCGACACCATCGGCGCCAACGGTAAATGTAAAATAAGATGAATATGGATGGCATCCTACGAAGTTTCGCGGTGGCCTTTCGTAGCCCACTTTTGTCATTAACCGCAAACTGTGCCAATCGAAGTGCCACCAGGAAGGTCTCCCGGATTTTAGCCTTTGTGTAACGCCGATGCCTCCCAGGTCAACGAGCTGTTCAATATGCAGGTACTTAGAGGATGGTTCGCGCGCGCGACATACACGCTGTGAAACTTATATCGCTCGCATGGTTGACACACATCTTCATCGACTTAACTCTCGCCGTGTGAATATCATTAATTAATCGTTTATCGTGCGCGTCCGCAGCGAATCAAACCGTTCCGTTTTAACGCTGCGCGCTGCTCTCTCTCTCTCTCTCTCTCTCTCTCTCTCTCTCAGATATTAATTTTTGCATGTATTGTATGATTAAAACGCGCCAGTTTGTTTTACAATTCCGCGCTCTACAAAAAAGAAAAGCAAAATTATCATTTCACTGAAATATTCCATTGATATTACTGGCACATTGGGTGCGCGGATTGACTAATTAATTACATGTGGCATATCAATCATCGCGAACAGTTCGAATCAAAAGCTTGACACATCGTCGCAGAATTGATGCGCGATATCCAGTAATAATATGCTTTATCAATATTGTAATGTAATCGCGTAATTTATTAAATCGCGATTTAATTTTCATATTAGCGCGATATATGTATATATATGTGTGTATATATATGTGTGTGTGTGTGTGTGTGTATGTGTATATACATATATATATATGTATGGTTTAAGCTGAGTTTGCCGGGGCGATCGACCGCGAAATGGACGTACTGTCGGAGATATTGAATTGTTTGGGGGCTATTGTTAGTACGAAACCGTCAACCATTTGCTGAACTCCGTCAATCGCAATTTAGCGGAAGGTTTCCGCTCGTTATCTTTTGTACGGCGTCCGACGCAGAAGCATTGTCAACTGCGGACTATTTCCCTCATCTTACTATACCGTAATTTCGTATATACATATATATATGTCGTCATTTTACTGTCTATTCCACACTATGTCAAATAGCAACACGTAAACGTGAAACGATCGCTCTTTTTATATGTCTTCTCTTTTTTACGCGGCGTAAAGAAGACAAGACCGAAATTTATAAAGAGCAAGAAATTCAAAAGAAGTTTTTTTACGCGAAATTACACGTAAAAAATTACAGGAGATTTATTTGCGTCGCATTTTATTTCAAAATTATTAGTTATATAATTATATCGTTTCTTTTTTCAAATTTTTCTATGTTGAATGTATTTACTCGTTATTGATAATAAACGAGAGACTTGGTTTTCTCTTTATTACACAAACTTATTAATTTCTTCCGTACAAAAGTTACAGTCAGTTCGAAGAAGTTTCGCGAGGGGCGCGCGAATTTATTTTACGTCGTGATTTATATTTAATTATAATGAAACTTTGTGTGTGTGTGTGT
Organism: Pseudomyrmex gracilis; assembly: GCF_002006095.1. Lineage (NCBI taxonomy): Eukaryota > Metazoa > Arthropoda > Insecta > Hymenoptera > Formicidae > Pseudomyrmex > Pseudomyrmex gracilis. The sequence continues at coordinate 555,979 of NW_018020663.1, forward strand.
GTGTGTGTGCATCGGTATTTTAGTAAAATAATTGCAAAACTTTTTTTTCGAGCTTACAATGTATCTCTTTTTCCCCGAGGGTTAAATTTGGAGAAAGAGTAGGAGAAAAGTGGCATGAAAGAGCCAGGTTTTGAAAGAGCCATTTTCAATTATTCGGCAGTTTCTGAACGAATCTCACGAAAGTTTTAATTTTTATATAGCAACACTAGATGTGTGTCATCCACAAACATTTGACATATTATTAAAAATAAATAGGTGCATCGTATTAAAGATGTTGTAATTGAAAAGTAAATTTTTGGGTTTTATTTCTTTGTTTTTTAACATTTTTGTGTAAAGAAATAATACAAAAATTTTTATATGACGATTTTATATATGTATTTAGTCTCCTAATTATGTAAATATTTTTCATTCATAGCGTTAATTTGATAGTGTATTTTGAGATTATAATTTTTAAGAGAAAAAGTTTTGAAAGAGCCGGACTATAGTGTGATGAAAGAGCCGGCTACCAAACAATCAAAAAATCTTTTTAATAAAACATCTAGCTCTGACACTGAATGTAACGATGATTTGTCTTCAGATTCTGATGAAATATTATCAAAAATAAAAAAAAGGAACAAGAAATATATAAGGCCTTACGAGCCATTCGCAGGATGTTTGTGCGGAAACTGTGCGTGTATATATATATATATATATATATATATATATATATATACATTTTTACAAGTGAGTGTTTTTTGAATTGAAATCTCAATTCTTAAATTCACACGGGATGCTGGATTTGCATCACACATATGAAAGACCCCGGATATCCCCCTAACTCATTTTAAAATATTGCAAAAAAATTCCTCGGCCAGGAGTCGAACCTGGAATCTCCGGCTTTAAAAATTTACAAGTAGAATTCGTTACATGTGTACATATATATATATACACGCACAGTTTCCGCACAAACATCCTGCGAATGGCTCGTAAGGCCTTATATATTTCTTGTTGACAATTTCGACGAGTCTTAAGTTTTGATTGTTTAAAAAAAAGGAAACTAGAAAAAGAAAATAATAATATTATAATAATTGTATAGCGTGCACTAAACGTTATAAAAAGTAACGCAAATATGGTAAGCAAATATGGTTTCAGTGTAAACTTTATTCTGATTAGACATATAGAAAATGTGGGATAAAAGAAGTGCTAAATTATTATTTTAGTCAAAATTGCTTTTAAAGATACCTAAGAAATTAAGTTTTTTTTCTCAATTGTAATTTTAAAAGTTGTTTTGAAAGTTTGATTAATAAAGTAAGAGTTACTTAGATTTAAGTAAAAAATATATAAATTTACGTTGATGGTTTTGTTAATTTTGAAGAGATTGTTATGAAACTAGTTTTAGCATTTTGGTTAACAATTGTTTGTTAACAATTATATTAATGTTTTGTTAACAATTGTATTAATGTCTATTAATAGTTTGTTTATTATTTTGTTTATAAACAGTTAAAGATTCTTGTTATAAGGAGTCGGCTCTTAAATAACATTCGATGGCTCTTTCAATATCATTATGTTATGAAAGAGCCGAATTTTACTTTTCTTTTAAGTGAAAATATGTTTATTAAGCTTGTTAGATTTTATCTTTTTGTTTATTACATAACACAAAGGAATAAGTAAACTACAAATTGAAACAATAAGCGTTATGTTTGATTGGTTTTTAAATAGTTTTTTTGGCTTTACACTAAAACTGGCTCTTTCACGCCACTCTTTCCCTATAGCCGCATAATTTGCCGCTACACAAATACGACATTTAATCTTCAGTTTATTTTTGACGCGGAGTCGTTAGCTTTCACGGAGTCTTTTGACGCGTTAGAGGAGAATCCACGTTATTGTTGTATAAAACACATCGCACGTTTCTTTGTGTAACGCGCGCGCTGCATAAATTTTACCGCGAATATATAGTTTTGACGGAATGACACCGCCGCGTGCTTTAATCCGCAATTGCGCGGCTCTCGCGATGGTGCATTAGCGTCATCATTTCCAACTGGCCGAGTTGCCGCGAGTGCTGTCACATCCAGAGAGAGAGAGAGAAAGAGAGGAAGCGCTTGTTGCCTCGTTGAGTGTGCGAACTTATAGTCAAAATATTATATCCCATTTCGTTGACGGGATTAAAAAATCACCAGCTACTTCATAATTACAAAGAGTAGGGAAACAAAAGCGCTTCTTTTGTGCGCATCGAAGCACCGATCTCGGTTCACGTTACCGCGAAACAACGCAACAACGTTCCTACACAAAGAATGTGTGTGTAGCTTTTTATTTTTTTTTTTTTCATTCTCTGGTTCTTTATCGCGAAATCACTGTTTTTTTTTTTTTTTTTTTTTTTTATTATTATTATCCGTCGACAAACTTTTTCTCCCTCACTCTCTAGTTTGGTCGTGATTCCGGTTTCCGGTAACATTGTTAACTGCAATTCATTATCGGCTTTCGATGTAAAGCAGCGGCCGTTAATCAGTTCTCCGATGACGATGAAAATCAAAAGCGCGACACGGCGACGCATCGCGCTTGCGAGATCAAGGAGCTCTTATCACGCTAAAAGATAAACCCTCGCGCGCGCTCGCATCTCCGTCGAGCTTCGAATAGACCTTCGTTTTAGATAGATTGATTCTTTCTCTCTCTCTCTCTCTCTCTCTCTCTCTCTCTCTCTCTCTCTCCTCTCTCTCTTTCTCTCACATACTGCTATAACGTATATACATGTCTTGCATCTACGATCCCGTTGGACACGAAACTCGTTTGCGCGCAGGATAGACCCCGCTGTCTTTAATCGCGTTTCCCCGAACACATCTGGCGCCAGGATTAGCTTTCGTCCAATTCAAGCGGGAATATTCAATGGTACGTTGAGAAATAAGAGGATACGCGCTCTGATATAACAGAACCTCATTAAAGCAATTAACGTAGCTCGTTTCTCGCTAGTTAGAAACGAGCTTGTTTCGCGATCCATTGAAACTCAGTATGTAGATATGATCAAAAAAAAAAACCGTGTTGTAACATCTTGTAGTTATAAATTCTACGCGAACAATCCGTAAGTGCAACCGAATGAATTTCTAAAGATCTCGTTCGTTTTTAAAAGATAAAATATAAAACTCTGACTGACCTCACGTGAGATGTACTTGGCTGTGTAATTTAATTTGCTTTTTGTGTCACTTTTGAAAAGATTTTTATTCAAAAATTGCGTGATGATTTTTTAATGAATTCTATTTGCGCGTATTTTTGCACTGACTTATTTCGTTTTCCATAACATTTTTTTTTATTGAGACACAATAATTTCATATTTCATATAATTGAGCAAATGAGACTCGCGCAAATGAAATGTCGATTTAAGTCGCGAAAGTTTAAAGAAGATAAATACGTGGATCTTCGATGAAATTGATTTTTTATGTATCGCGTCGAGAGAGTTGCGTTGCGAAATAAATATTTTCTCGTAACGTATATATTCCTTGGGTGGCGTCGCAAAGGTCATACATTATTCGTAATCGTACTGAATATTAAACGAGAGATACCAAATAATTTCTCTTTTCCTTCGAAAAAACAACTCCGACATGAGCAAAAAATGCGCGGTAAACGACGCAATTAAGACGTTACCGTAAGATTTTTCAGGTTCGCTTCCGTGATCTCGCTTTAATGGAAATTTCTTCGTCGTTAAGCCACAGTCTTAAGCAGTTAGTCACATCGCGATTTGTTTTTCCCTCTGGATACTTTTGTTCTTCCCCGTGCGAGACGAGATTCTTACATCTCTCGGAAATCGAAGTTGCAGCTTCGCGCGATTATTCTTCCCTCGGCTTTTGTGCTTAATGATCGAAGAGCTTTGCGAGGCGGAGTAATGCTCAGGGAGTAATGTGCTTGTCTCGTCTAACAAATTAAATGATCCTCCCGAGCACTTTTTGCTGAAGCATCGAAAAAAGCCGCGTGCTATTTCTTTTGAAATTTATTTTGATCTTTTCGGTTTTTAAGTTTACATTTGGGTAGGGTAGATGGGGATATTATGGCCATACGGAAAAGATGGCCGTAGACTGTGTAATTTCATCAATAATTGTTTAATAGTGCATTTTTGTAGATGCCATTTTTAAAGATAATCAGTATTTACAGTAGTTTATGTGCGTACACTATTTAAAATAACAATATTGTGAAAATTATATAATATTTTTACTTTCGATTGCCTGTAAAGTTTTACGTATATCCACTAAAAGCTGCTAACGTCGAATAAATTTACAGTTAAGCTGCCGTAATCATATTACATATATAATAAAGGTACATAAATGTGTAATGTAACTAATAATTTGTGTGCGTGTGTGTGTGTAGTTTCATTTTCATTATTTATTTATAAATACTATGTTATCTTTTCTTCACGCTTCGGGAAAGATGGCCCATTTTTATAAAAAAGTTATGTATGATTTAATATATATTTTGTTATGATTGTAATATAATTTACAATATATTTTATCATCGAAATAAAAATGTTTTTTTTTTGCTACTTGTTTTTATAGTTTATATAAAGTTGCGTTTCATAATTAAAAAAATACTGTGCATGAAAACGTTAACAACAATATGTAATAATCTTTTACGTACAATAAATATATTGTATTTAACACATGTAATTACTAAATATATAATTAAATCACATAATTATAAGTTTTATTTATATCTTTTACAAAAAAAAACATGTATGGCCATCTTTTCCCTAAAAGTTGGGCAAGATGGCCAATGCATACATTTTGAATATTTTATATAATATTAAATTTCAGTTAAGTGTTTTTTTCTCTTTAATTTCGATAGTTATTATTACTTTAAAGCTTCAGTGAAGTGAAATAAAAAAACAATATTAAAAAATAACAAAAATATAGGTCTGTTTTTTGCATTTAAACAATATTATGGTCATCTTATCCAGATTTACCTTATATATATATTTCCGCGATGTGAATGCACAGCGATTCCAGGCGGTTTGGAAACCTCAACTGCGAGAATTATTTCGGAACTTCTCTTGTATAGTATGTTGTATAGTTACAGAGTATAAACCGAACACGAATTCCAAACAACGTTAAGGATTTTCATTTATTTAATAAACTTTGTGTTTCCATAAAGCATTTACCTTTTCCAACAAAAAAGTTGATCTTTTTCTCAGAACGAACCATAGTTACTTATTAATCTCATGACAATTTTGATTATTAGAATTTGATAAAGACCAAAAACTATGGTCGAAACGTCATTTTTATTAACTATCAAATAAAGAAAATCATCATTATTACATTTATACACAATAACAACTGTGTTTTTGACTCCAACTGCCTTGTCCACTTCTTGAAATTTTGATTATTAGGTAATTGTGAGAATTTACGTCATGAATTTTCTTTTTTATTCGTATTTGTCACGAGCGCGAAAAAATAATTAACGCTCGTGACGTGAATTGGTATTCGAGAACGCGGATAAGATCGCGAGAGATCCAGGCATAGCTTTCTACGTGCTTTCTATCATTGTTGTCGACATTTCTGCTGCGTATCTGGAACAGCTGGATGTTCCATTCCCGGATGTTCGATTCCGTTGATCCTAAGGAAGGTTCTCCCACGTTACAGCTCGAAGAGCTTGGCAGGGGGGAAGGGGAAGGAGCAAAACCTAATCCCAGAGTAAACGTTAACTCCATCTCAGCGATCGCATCATTATCATTAGGATAGCTTCTTGATAATGCAAGTTTAATTTCGCGTAAATTACCGCGAACTAATGTGACTAACCTTCTTTTTATATTGAACACATATATACTCACGTGCGTGAATTCAATTACTATCTTTAATTATTTAAGCATCTTTTTTAATGGAAAAGATGAATTAGTAATGCAACTAATACTGTTCGTATACGCGGAAAAAATTATTTAATTATTTTTAACAATACATATCGTGCTATATAAATATAATAAACAAATATAATAAATAATAATAAATATAGAAATATAAAAATATGTAAATATAATAAATATATTGGTATGTATATATATATATATATATATATTGTGATGTAAAAGCGCCACACTATTAATCCTATTTGCAACTTTCACATTTCCTAACTTTCACATTTCCTCTTTATACACTGTACTTCCGTTGATTGCGATAACTCGACCACTTTGGAAACACTAAAGGTAATTGACCGAACAAACATATCGTTAAGCAGCGCTAGCTGCTTGTGTCGTCTATCTTCTTTCGACTATCATTTTTCATTATGAAAATTGATTCAACGTGTTAATGTGCATTATGAACGATAATTCATCGCGGGCATAATGAATCGACCTAGTTTCGGGAACGAAGGGAAAGAAGTGGAAAAACAAGTCTTATCGGTTTACACAAACCTTCGTAACAACATTCGCTAATCGCGGTTCTTGCGCTCTTATATCTAGCGATTGGTAAACTATACAAAATTACGTGGACGTGATAAACGCGACGTCGTTCTTCTCTCTCGAGTCCTTTAAAAATCTCAACCGCCTCCTTAATTTATTTCTCGCTTATGGATTGTCGTCGGCCGCCTTCATTAATTTTCCGATAATTAAAATTCCCGCAGGGGATTGTTGTTTTTTTTTTTTTTTTCCCCTACATTTCCTCTCCGAAAAATCGCCGGACGCCTCTAGTTGCGCGTCGGTTTTCTCGGTCGCGAATTTTTTCACTCTTTTGTGAGATTGAGCACGCGATGCAACATTAAAGCGCGATTAAATAAACCGAATTGCGAATTTTCGCAATTTTGCGAAAAGTGAAAGGGTGCGTTTAAGCGCGCGAACTTCGCGCTTCGTTACACACCGATGATGTACGATATTACTTTCGAAGGAGGAAGTTAATATTGTTCAAGAGCGCGAGTTAACTTTGTGATACCGTTTGCAGCTCGCGCCGCTCCCAGCTTTTATTAAAATCGAAAGCGTCATAATGAATTTCCAATTTCACGGCCCGCTTTCGTCACGACCTGGAAAAAGTTTTACGGATTTTTTTTTGCTCTTTCATATCACGCTTCTCTTTCCCAAACGCGTTTCAACGAAATTCAAATATTGACCGAACTTTATCGCGGGTTGTGTTAACACACACGCGACTCGAAAATTAATTCCTCTCCGCAATTATCATGCGTTTTCGCACGTGATCACCTTTCGAAAATGTTTTATTTCAATCGGAATATTGTTGTCAAAATGTCAGATATTTCATAATTTTCGTTTTATCGTTGAACTTACACGCTTCAGCGTGTGCGATCGAAACGTCACGTTTTAAAACGTAAAACGGTGTTTTCGTAAAAAAAAAAAAAAAAAAAGAAAAAAACTAAACAAAACAAAACAAAACCTGTCATCAATATGTGATTGAAATCTCGTTTTGAAAATACACCTCGCCTAAAAAAAACTTGAAAATTCACAGAATTCTGTAATCGAAGATTACGCCAATCGTCCGTATGTCACTCGTTCACATTTTCTCGCGGCGGCCGGGTGTCTCGTGTTTCGATTACGCGGATGTAATAAGAGTGTTATGTCTCTTCAATCTGTAAAAGTCGTCGGCCGAGATATTCGTTCGAGATTCATGACGTCATTTTATTGTGGAGCTTATTTCACCGACGAGACCTCTTCGATCGGTCGTTTCATTGATAATATACTGCAGCCTTGAATCAAGTTTGACACCCCCCGTGTAGAGATGGCCGATTGTGAAAAAATAATTGATTTCGAAACAATTCGATTTTTCAAATAATCGATTGTGTTAGATCGATTATTTGGAAAATAATCGGAAAATAATCAATTATTTGTTTTCTTTTTAAATCACAAATAAAGACAAAAAAGAAATTATTTTAAACATTTTGATTAGTAAAAAATACCGAAATATTTAAAAGAAAAGTCGCATTGCGTTACGTTCTTTCGTTCCTAAAACGTAAATGAAAATAATTATTAGGTAATGCAAGTCACAAAGTGTGAATAAAAAAATATAATTATTATTAGATATAATTATATATATATATATATATATATATATATATAT
>NW_018020663.1:564050-579487 GCF_002006095.1 Pseudomyrmex gracilis
ACACCCTGTATATATACATATATCACCTGAACCATTATAGCGTAGACATACAGCATGCGTGTATACTCATTAGTCTTATTTCAAATATGTTCATTATCTCAACGAAGATGGAAAGTATATGCGTGGTGGGAAATTGTGGATTCTTATGGCGCGTTTTATTTTGATAAATAAAAATACAAATGGAGAAACACATAGAATGGTAATAAATAAAAAGAAAACAAAGTATATTTAAACATAAAGACATTAAAAATATTAATGTTGTAAAGATATTAAGAGTCGACAAGAATCAAACTGCACTTTTGCTGAAAGTGCATTAAAAAAACTGCTTTCATGTAGTTTAATTTTTTAGAACTTAAGGACCAAATTGCAAAATCTCCGACTCTTTACTATAAAGTTGCGTATTTATATAAAGAATACATTTAAAAAAATCAAGACAAAACATCACTAAATCAGAAGAAAGCAGCGGACGAGATAAACAACAAACTGGAAATAGAAGTTTTTCGTTCGATTACCGATTATTTGCAACCCAAAAACAATCATACAATCGATTAATCGAATTTGTAACAATCGCAAAAAAAACAATCAATTATGAACAAAAACAATTCGATTGTCGATTAATCAAGTCACAATTGGCCATCTCTATTCCCGTGTCTTGTTGCTGTCATGCGCGATTTTGCGTATTCCCGTCGCAGAACAAATGGGATCTAATGTGTCAACGTAGATCGGAAGTTTCCTCGAATTACAAATAACGTATGTATCTCGTGTATCTGAAAAATGAACTTTTTTTTTAGTGGAAAAGTTTCTCTTTCCTAGTGTTTTTTAATTAACAAATTGCAATTATATACTTTTATTATAGACTCGTAATAACACAGTGAAAACGAAATAAAGTTTGTTATAATTATCACGAAACGATTCACTTTTCACGCCATAGAGATTTGTGTTTCACAATCAACTCTCAATCAAGCTCTCTCTCTCTCTCTCTCCGCTCAAGCGGTACGCGCGCAAGCATCGCTCGCGCAATTTTGTCTCGCCAGAGAGAAAAATCGTTTGTTCTTGTTTAAAAATCTATTTTTTCTGACAACACAAAAGCCCCAACGATGTTTTACCGCGCGGTAAAACACGATTGCGTGTAAAAATGCGTAAACGAAAGCGTGTCCGATATAAAAGCACGTGATAATCCCGTTCTTCCGGGTACGGCAAATTTTTAATTGCTGCATCAAGCGGCAATTCGCCCGGGCCATTTGCTGCGTGCTGCAAATTAAAAACAATCTGATTTTTACAGCCGTGTCCGCGGAAAAAAGCCTCACGTTTGCAATCGCAACTTTTTTTTTTTAAACGCGGCCTGAATATTTCACCAACAGTATCAAATCAAACGTCGTATTTTTTTTTTTTGGACGTGAAGAGCCGCGCGCGGAGAATTCGTGAAATTTTACCGATTCCCGAGAAATTTCGCCCCGATATATCCAGAACCATCTCCAACGATTCGGATCGTTTTCCAATTGGTTCCCTCATCAAAGCTGCAGCGCGCTCCCCGTCGGACTATAATTGCTTTAAACTATAACCTTCTCGGCTCGGTTTCGCATTTCCGCAATTTTCCGTTGCGATCCAACGAGAGAAGTGACTTCGCTTTGATCTGTGCGCGGAAACGACCCGACTTTCCAGAAACGCGTCATCAGATTACTACAACGGGGAGAGCACCCCGGCTTACAGAGTCGTCGTCGTTTTCCAACGTTAATCAGTTAAGCCGCGCACGAGTAATCGCCGTCGGCGATGACTTTAATTAAAAAGAGGTATTCTCTGTCCATCCACGTGATACTCGCTGAAAGTTATATCTCAAAGTACAGTCGAAACGCGTCGCAATCATTGTGTTTCCGACCGAAAGTCGCCGCTTGTTCGCTCGTTTCCTCGTTACGGATGACAAGCACCGAATTTTCGTTTCGCACCGCCCGATCCCGAAATTACGCGCGATTAAACGCACGCTCGCGGGCTGCACAACAGTTTAATTAAAACGAACATTTTCCCTCAATGTAATTAATTTCGCGAACACGTCAGCGAAAATGTATTGACACCGATGGGAAGGGAGGGAGGAGGGGAGGGAGCAAATCGCATTATACCGCGATATCGCGACTCGAGATCATGTTGCGGTTTATCGCGTCATTAAGTGTCCATGGTGTTCCCGAAATTTTCCCGCAGATTTTTCGCTAATTATCCGATTATTCGCGACGCGGCGCTTTCCGGAATTGAATCCGGAATGGTTTTCGCGTGAAGCACAATTTTCGTTGAATTTTCGACGCGGACTAAATCACGGGGCTCTTTCTCTCTCTCTCTCTCTCTCTCTTCTTTTTGTCTTTCTCTCTCTCTCTCTCCCGCTCTCCGATAAGTAGATTAGACGAAGCTGGGAGGGAGGGGGGTGATTGGCGTGCGTAACGAAACTGTGATTAATCGCTCGTACGTTCATGTGCAATTAATCGACGTTAGTGAGCGTTCCCGATAAACCGGATAAACTTTCGCGCGATTGTACCCGTGGCTGCATTAAGGTATTAATGGCCGCACGTACCGGTAACATTGTAAACACGATCGATGGATGCTATCGCGCAACGCGCATATGTAGAAGGTTTTATCTTCTATCGTGTTTAATTTAGCGCGTCGGGGTAAAGCGCGTTCGTTTCACTTCCCAATTTCATTCATCGTAGGTAGGTTGTAATCAAATTACAGAAAAGAAACGTTGAAATGACAGTTGAAGCAGACATAGTTGTTGTTGTGTAAAGGTGCAAAATGTTGTTTATTTGAAAAAAATGGATGAGTGTATAAATTTATAAACGTTTCGACCTTCAATTTAGGTCTTTATCAATAGGGTAAACTCGGGTAAGATGGCCACAGTTTTCTTTAAATGCAAAAAACAGACCTTTATTTTTGTTAATTTTTAATATTGTTTTTTTATTTTACTTCACTGAAGCTTAAAGTAATAATAACTATCGAAATTAAAGAGAAAACACTTAACAGAAATTTAATATTATATAAAATATTAAACTGTAATGCATTGGCCATCTTACCTAACTTTTAAGGGAAAGATGGTCATACATGTTTTTTTTGTAAAAGATATAAATAAAACTTATAATTATGTGATTTAATTATATATTTAGTAATTACATGTGTTAAATACAATAAATTTATTGTACGTAAAAGATTATTACATATTGTTGTTAACGTTTTCATGCACAGTATTTTTTTAATTATGAAACGCAACTTTATATAAACTATAAAAACAAGTAGCAAAAAAAAAATTTTTATTTCAATGATAAAATATATTGTAGATTACAATCATAACAAAAAAATTATATTACAATCATAACAAAAATATATATTAAATTATACATAACTTTTTTATAAAAATGGGTCATCTTTCCCGAAGTGTGAGAAAAAGATAACGTAGTATTTATAAATAAATAATAACAATGAAAATACACACAAATTATTGGTTACATTATAATTTATGTGCCTTTATCATGTATGTAATATTGATTACGGCAGTTTAACTGTAATTTAGTTGACAGCTTTTAGTGGACATACGTAAAACTTTGCAGGCAATCGAAAGTAAAAACATTATATAATTTTCACAATATTGTTATTTTAAATAGTGTACGCACATAAACTACTGTAAACACTGTTTATCTTTAAGAATGGTTACAAAAATGCACTATTAAACAATTATTGGTGAAATTACAGTCTATGGTTATCTTTTCCGTATGGCCATTATACCCTATAATTCTAAAAAAATATAAATGTGATGGTCGCAAATGATACATAAATAAAAAGATTTATATGAAAAAAACCAAAAAAAAAACTTACAAGAATAAACAATAGTAGTGGTCTTCATATATTAAAATGTGTAACGTACATGTTTGAATTGACAGTCTACATCCTCTCAGAAGCAAACAAGCAACTGGGAGAAACGAACTGTGTGCGCTAAGTTAATGGCAAGTCAAAAACCAAAGTCACGTGCTCGTAATGCAAAGCTAATCGACTATATTATCCATAAATTACAGAATATCTTCTAGAAATTACTTTGAATTGTGATACAATCGCACACGTCCCGTTGTCGCGTTGTTAATAAAATAACGTCAATTTAATATAAAATTAATATAAAATTAATATAAAATTTCGCCCACGTTTATAAGAGAATGGTCGCAATATTAAGTACAAGAATTTCGCTTTCCGACCAACACATTTTATACACATCTGATTAAGATTAAAATTTATTTAAATACGACTTAATTTAATAATTAATTTTCAATTAAATTAATTTAATTAATTAATTAATTTTCAATTTCTTTTTTTTTTTTAATCTTTTTCAAAATATTTCACAACTGAGAGTTTATTTAAGTTTATTATGTTGTCTTTGATAAGTATAATTAATTAAATTTTTTCATATTGTTTACTTGCGTTTTTGTGTAAATTTTACTTGCGAGATTGTTTGACGAGCGAAGTTTATTAAGATAACGACGCTTATTGTCAAAACTGTTTGACGTTGCAAATGTGACATCGATCGTTGTTCGCGACACGTGCGTACACATCTCGATGTGTAATGAGTTTCAGCTTTAATATGTCCGCGTGTATGATGTAATTAATCAACATAAATTCGATACGTCTATAACCGTCGTGAATCCATCGAAGGGTGATCGACTATTAAAGAGCAAAGTTCCATCGAGGCGGAAAAGTATCTAATTGCACGTGCTAAAACACAAAAAAAAAAAACTTGAATATTATTTTACAACCAAATATATTATTTTTTATTTGAGATGATAAATTATTTGCAGTTGATTTTGTTTGATCAGAAATACACCGCTAGTCTTTTTTGGTCTTTGTTTTGTCATTCTCGACAATTCACGGATAAAACAAGTATTCGTTCGATGCCGAAGTAATCGGAACGAAATCACCGAAGACACGAGGTTAACAACTTTCTGAGAACGTTTTCAGTTCCCGGTATTGCAACGCGTGTGCAATATCGGACTTGCAAGCGATGCCTTTTGCATTCCATTTTCTGAATTTCTCGTGGTTCGATGTTGGGCGAGAGAGGAAATCCAGGCTTTTCTCGTTCGGTTAGCAGTTACTAATTAGCACTGTGTAAATAAAATACGAAGAGACGAAGTTACATGACGTCGAAACTTGTAAAGGTGACGTTTCTCTTGGCGAAGTCGTAATTAGCTTGGTACGTTTTATCAATTAGCGCGCGCGGTGACGTTTGTGTGCGCATTGAAATTTACTCTCTCTTTCTCTCTTTCTTTCTTGTCAATCTTCGACAAAGATTGCAATCAAGACCACAGATACCGGTTCTTTGTATGGCAACTTTAATAAGACTGCTATTTATTAATGATAAATTGTAATTAATTCAATTAAAAATACTGAGATTATCGCCAAACGCAATGAATCGTGTAATTTGTTGCTCACACCGACCGCATTGATTGCTTTTAATATTCAACATTTTATTGCTAATAAATATATTTTGATATTTTTATGTCTGACAATTTGACGCGACATCACGCGTATCTTCACGTAGCGCCAAATTCGTTAATTTTCATATGTTAGTCCAATCACGAAGTAGTGATAAAATACGCGCGTGTTAAATTGTGATTGGTTTCTCTCGTACGATTCGTCAAATCACTAATGTAATAAAGAAAACAATATGAAAAATCGCCAACCGGCGATCTGTTTGATATCTTTGTGCTGGCGCTGAGCACAGCGTATCCCTAATTAAGGCTAGAAGTTAGCCGACCGATGGCTCCGACGGAACGAAGTTTATTAATTAAGCTCGTTTAAAAGGCGAATTTCAGCGCGGCCTCAATCGCTCACCTTCTTCGTTATTTGACGCTCGGTGAAATTGCGAATTAACGATCGAAGGCCTTGGCCGGCGTTATAATGTTTACAGTGTGGATATATTGCGGCTCTCTTTTTTTTCTCTTTGTTAATTGCGTCGCTTTTGTAACTGTGCAGTTTATGTTTCGTGAAGAAAGAGAGAGAGAGAGAGAGAGAGAGAGAGANAGAAAGAGAGAGAGAGAGAGAGAGAGAGAGAGAGAAGCGTTATTTATTTTAGCGCGTTTGGGACAAGTCCCCTAAACCGCACCAAGAGTAAATACAGAGCATAGTAAAGTAAATAATAAGAATTAACAATTATAATATGATATAAGTAAATAATAAGTAAATAATAAAATTTCAAAACAAAATAAAATGTAGATATATATACAGAAAGTAGAACACGACAATGTGAGAATTAGCAACAATAAAATAATCAAGCGCAAACAAAGAGAAAAACACAGAATAAAATTAAGTCGCAACAAAACCGCTGACTGAGCTGCTGCTGTCCAGCAAGTGGCTATGTAATTCTAATTTGAATAAACCGCGAGATTAAATCGCACGTATGGTGGATGGAATAAGATTCCATGTTATTGCGGCAAAGCATTCAAAAGAACGCTTATATGTCTCCGTACGACACAGAGGCATGACGAGGTCATTGACCGCAGCTCTAGTTACCCTATCGGTCTCATTACGGTAACAAAAATTAGTGAATAATGTGAGAGGCCTGCGAGTCATCAATATACAATGTAATAAGCAGCAAACAAATTAATGTCTTCTCTGGTCAATCTTTAACCATTGCAGGGTACGATAGTACGGGGTGATGTGCACATCTCTTCTAGCATTGTAAATGTACCTAACACATGCGTTCATGACTCTCTGAAGACGTAGATTGTGCTCTGATGTCAGTCATTATGCAGCAGCAATAATCCATGTGTGGAAGAATAAAGACTGTGACCAAGTTCTTCTTGAGTGACTGAGGTAGCAGATCTTTGCAGAGTTTCAGTTGATACAGTACTTTGCGAGTTTTGTTCACAACGCTCGTCACATGCCTATCTCAGGAAAGGTTACTGGAGATTGTCACTCCAAGATATTTGACGTGAGGGGTCAATTTCACTGTTGTGTCTTCTACTACAGTATCAGGTAGCGTGCCAAGATTGATTGTATTTATATATCTCGCTGATCCCAGGATGATAGCTTGGATCTTTTCATGATTTAATATAAGTTTATTTCTTGATGTCCAGGAAATAATATTCCGTATGTCCGAGTTGATTTTGGCAATACCATTCGACAGGTCACGTGGTTCGCAGTGAATATATAAAAGCAGGTCGTCTGCATAAAAATTATACTTACAGTACGACTATAATATGCTACCGAAGTCTTTTAGAGATAAAATAAATAAAAAAGGTCCCAGAACAGCGCCCTGAGGAACACCAGCGTTTAAGGTAGCCGAAGATGATAGAGCCTAGAGCTCACAGGATCGCAAACCACCTGAGATCTATTGGTTAAGTAGGTCTTAATCCACAGCAGAGCAAGATTTGAAAAATTATAGCTGACTAGTTTTTTCAATAAAATCGGAAATTGCAATCCGATCACAAACGCCTTGGAAAGGTCAAAAAGCATCGAGATCGTGATCATCCTTTTGTCCATAGCTCTTCTGACGTCATCAAGAACTCTGATCACACTGGTCTGTGTAGAGTGTCCCTTCCTATATGCGAACTGATAGGGATCCCAGAGATCATTGTCCTCTAAATAACCGAGAGAGAGAGAGAGAGAGAGAGAGAGAGAGAGAGAGAGAGAGAGAGAGAAAGAGAGAGAGAGAAAGAAAGAGAAAGAGAAAGAGAAAGAGAAAGAGAAAGAGAGAGTATGAATCTAGTCGGTGACTTTGTTGTAGTTTATTTACATATATATTAAAGTATTTATAACTATTTTAAAACAAATTGAGAAAATTTGGAAATCCCGAGAAAGTTCAAACAATGTAGAAATTCGAAAAAATCTCGATTTTTCCTTTTTCGCTATTTCTGAATCTAACATTAAGAAAAGTCTTCATGAATAAATTTATCGCGAATTTGCTCCGAACGAGAAGAACGAAAATTGCTCGAGCACTGAGGAAGGTATCAGAACGAGATTTCTTTTTCCAATATATGTGTGTTTTCCAATATATGTGTATATATATCTATACACACATATTATATATATAACAATATATATATATATATATATATTTTTTATTTGTCAGTCGGTGCAACTTTTCGAGACGCTCCAAGCGTCATCCAAATCTTCGTTGAATCTCAGTTATGCAAAATACCTCGTTTCTTACACGCGACTGCGCGGTATTTTTGCACACCGGTAAGGGGCGATCATCTTTCGCGCGTTTCTCCTGAGACTCGCAAACGCATGGCATATCGCAGCATTTCTTTAGCAGATCCAATTTGACGCGCGCGCGGTCCAAACGGGATTTACGGTATTTTTCCGGTAAGCAGGGAAGAAACAGGAATACAATGGGAGACGCGCCACGCTCCACGAAATTTTTCGTTAATTCTCCTGTCCACCATTTCGCCGCAGTCGAGTCGTATCTTTTTTTTTTTCCGCTCTCGTGTCTTGCCGCTCAATATATATAAAATCTCCATCTCGCGATTCTTCCGCGGCTCCGAATTGAAATTTTTACCCCGTTTTTACGGTTTCGCGATTCCCGCACCCATAACGTTCGCTCTCTCGTTCACAATTCCCCTTTATCTTCTGCTCGCGCTCGCACAGCCTTTCGTGCGCTTAAACAGAAATTATTCCGAGCACTTTAAATCTAAGTCAATATAGTCGATGAGATCCCGCATAAATGGCCGCCAGTCTGTGTTTGCACGTAGGAGGTACAATCGTGCCGCCGACAAAAGGATTAAACTCCCATTTCTCTCTTTCTCGTTTTTTTTGTTTTTTACGTCAAGATTCTATTACAACAATGTGAAGGAATTTAAGAAAGAGGTTACGGTTACGCTGAAAAAAAAAAGTACAATTTATCAAACGTGGTTATTATGCTGATAAGCGAGTAGAAAATGTGTTCAAGTCCGGTACTTATGTGCGAGAAATATAGAAAATTTTAGCGAGGTAAAAATTTCTAACTTTTGCGATTTCTTTTTTCCCTATCTCGAGAAGAGGAAACGGGAACGTTAACGTTCCACTGTAAAAAGTTCCAGTCTTTTGCATGAGCCGCGACGATGCGACGCAACGGTAGGATAATGTCCGTGACAGTGACAAAGGAACGCAATTCTCCAGCGGTAGATGCGACCGCTAAAGAATTGCGTGTCGCAATTTCATGGTTTGCCCAACACTGTACGATGGGAGTTTATCATTTCTTTCCGTGTGTAACGTGTACGACAACGTTTAAAAAACAATACGTGTCAAATGTATTGTTTCGCGACATACGAAAAATTCCCAATTTCGCGAATTTTAAAGCGCGTGCTTCGATTATCGAACAATTAACGGCGAGTAGCTAACAACGGATGAGAATTGCGAATTTTCGACTGTGCTCTCTCGAAATCGCGCGATCGATATAAGAAAACTGGGACGCAAAATGGATTCGGTAGAAAGACAAGGGTCACTTGAAAGTTGGCTTGAAACAACAACACTCGAGTGCAACACTGTGCTGTGTGCTTCGTAGGCCTCGAGATCGGTGCATTACGCAAATACTCGACGAATTTACAAATTTCCAACGTTTCTGTGTGACAACACAGAAGTTCTTCAGAAACTCGCGCGCGTTTATATATTTAAAGAAGACCTCGTTAAATCCAAATTGAAATTTATAAGTTTGTGTAGTTGTTTGACAAACATTGCGCGCACAGATATGCAAGTGTTTTAAAAGTTTTTTGTTTGTATAGAAATATAAAATGTTTTTTTTTTTTTTTTTTACTTTTAAAGATTTAACAAGATTCACGTTTTCTGTTTCGCAGCAATGTCACGTGTCGTGCCCCTCGACGAAAATGAAAGATGACGAGAATATAATAAAAACATTTCTCGCAAAGAAATGCGCCGCAGTTGTGCCGCATTTGCGGAGGCATTTGCATATTACGCGCGCATTTCTTCGCTCGCATTATGCACGTTGGAGGAAAAGCCTTTCGTAATCCGGTATTATAAACAAGAGACGCGACGGAATAAAACCACCCGCCGCGCTTTTTAAGGGTCAACAATCTTTTCGCGCTGATAATCGCGCGCGAAGATCACCCGGCGCATTTTACACGAGGTTAGAAAGACCCGGCGATTTACGACAGGCACCAGCCGGGGCTTTTCAATTTACAAACGTGCATGCACAAAGTCCATCAGTCCGCCGGCTGCGTTGTTACGTTAAATCGCACGAGCACGCTTGTAAACGGCCCCCGCGTGTTCGCGTTTTTACGCTTGCCAGCCTGTACAGCGAGAGAGAAAACTCGGTTTTTGTTTAAGAGTGCCGCCGTAAATTTGTTGAATTTCTATTTTTATATTTCGAATCTTCTCTAGAAGAGAGCGAATCGATAAATCGAAGCGTGTGTTTGTTCGGACTTCCGTCTCTTTCATTTTCTATTTGTTTTTCTCTCCGCGCGCAAATGTGTTTATTTCATAAAATACACAAGAGTTGGAGTATAAGTTTTTTTTTCTGAGAAACAAGTTATTGACAGTAAATTTTAATTAAAACAATTACAATTTGTTGTATTTGAAATTTTCCACATTTCTCGTCGCAATTATGTTAAATCTTCTTATTATCTTTATATTATACACATGTTTCTCTCCGTATCGAGATTATACGTAAAAGCAAAACCTTATTACAACTTTCTTAGTGAACGAGACGCGTGGAAAAAAAAAAAAAAAAAAATTTGTTAAAAAGTCGTCTCGAATGGTCGATCTCTCTGCTATACTCCGAGGGATCAGAGTCAATCTTGTTCCGTATCTAGGTAGGATACGGAAAGAGAGAGGGCCCCGAGAGAGATCCGGTAACGGACAAGGGGCAGTAAAATTCCTTATGGCTTCTTAGCTTTACCGTAATCTTTGACAAGATATTAAAGCGAAGAAAGATGAAATTCGGCACACATGTAGACGTGACATCGCGAAATTGTTGCTCTTTGTGCGGGACGCGCTGCTGCTTGCGCGAAAAATCACTTTCGTATCGTCGATGCAGTTTAACGCTCGTGAGTTTCATTTTGCAACCGAATAAAATTGTCGGGCGGAATTGGAGGACCGAAATTCACGGTCGCGTCAGAACGACCGCGGCGATTTTGTTCTCGATTATTTGTAGAGCTCCAACTTGTACCGGCTACGTTCGTACATGTACGCGTTATCTCTCTCTCTCTCTGTCTCTTTCTCTCTTCCGTTCTCTCTCTTTCTCTCTCTTGTTGTCCCCGTTTCCGTGTGTTTCGGTTCGTTCCGAAACAAAGTGTGTAATCCTGCAAATTGCGGAAACTCCAGAGGATGTCACAGAGATTCCCGACAAAAATACGACAATCACGCGCGGTCAAATCGGTCTCTCTCTCTCTCTCTCTCTCTCTCTCTCTCTCTCTCTCCCTCTCCCTCTCCCTCTCCCTCTCTCGTGCTACATCGAGTTTTCCGCGAGATCTACACTTTGCCATTAGCCGATTTATGAGAAGCTCCATCTGTTCTGAAACTTTTCAAAATTGTTCTCTTTGTTCGAGTTACGTTGTTATCTTTGATACGTTTCAATGTCTCGCAAAGAAAGACTTATCACAAGCGACAATTACAATTAAGAGGAAAAAATATCCGAGGACAAAATATATATATTTACTCATCTCAAAACGATAATTGTGAAAAAAGCTATACTACTTCAAAAAACAAAAAAAGATAAAGAGATTTAATCAATCGGGGACATTTTTTGAGAAATTACATTAAGATCCTTTGTCGACACAGCGCGATGTTATGCTAATTAAAAGGAAAATTAATCACATTAGTTGGAAACTAACCAAGATGATATCATGTGACACACCACTCGTGATATCGGGATTATCTTTTAATGTTCCGCGGGTATTTCACAGAGACGCGGAGAAATCACGCGCGTGCCGGCTAAGTCGCTGAGATAAGGGATACACGTTTCGTCTTATGAAGCGCGTGCTAATTAAGTACGCGCTAGGTTGGAAGGACCAAAACTCTCATGGCCTGGGTAATAACGCCGTTAGAATGTGATCCCGACTCCTTTATGAGGATATCTCTCGGAAAGTTTCCAGCGTTAACACGCACACACACATACACACACACACGGCGAAAATAATATTATCCTATTATCTGAATGACGAAACTTAAATAATGATATCAGTACCGCAAGACGATGGTTTATATTCACTCAAAGTTCACGTGAATACATATATTGCGTGAGAATAATTTGCATATCGGCGACTGCGAAAATCCTAGGCGCGTTTACGTAATCCTGTAACATGCGCGCGATAATTACTCGAATATATCCCCTCGATGGCCGTTAATGCAACCTCTTTGTGCTCGTCATTATGCATTTCCACAATAACGGCAACAATCTGAATTACATTTATACAAAATATATACATACATATCTATATACATATATGTACATACAGGGTTGTTAATGTATAATTGAGTATAATACATAATCTTATAGATGTATAAAATACGTATTATACATTTGGCAATTTTGGACATGTAAAAAAATGGCGACACATATACAAATATTTCGTAAATTATAATTTTAATTTTGTACCTTTTATACAATTCTTTAGTTTTTGATTTTAAATTAATATAAATTTATTTTTAATATTAAAAAAAGTTACTTATAAAATATTTACTACTGGAATGAGATAAAAATGTAGAGCAAAAAACAAGCAATGAGCGAGAAATAATGAAGAAACAAGCACATTGATGACCATTGCAAAACGTGAACATTTAAATGCCAAAATAAACAAAAATCATTTTAATATAGTACCTCAGTAAATTATTATTTCTGCTAATGGAGGACAAGAAATAATGAAAAAGTTATTTTTTAAACATAAGTAAATTTATTAATTTTACAAAGCGAACTGTGTTACATCAAACAAACTACATCTAAAAGAAGATAACATAAACTTTAAAGAAGAATCTTTTGTAGCCATTAAAGTGACAGTGATTACTGCATGTTATTATAATTTAATAGTTTCTTCATATCTATAGTATCTTAATATAGTAAAATACTCATTAGTCACACATACATATGTCATATACAGGGTGATTCAGAACAATCCTTTATCCTTGAAAATACATATTCTTGACTAAATTCTAGAACAACTTTTTATTTGACCAAATTTTGTCTGAAGCTTACTTTTATAATTTATTTCAATATGAACTTTTTGGAGAGAACATGAGTAATATTGAAACTAAGAATGAAAGGGCCAATACGAGCCGTTCCCAAGATGTTGTGCAGGAATAAGCGTGCATGTATATATATATATATATATATATATACATGTATGAATTCACATGTAAATTATTTTTACATGTGGGTTTTTTTAATTGAAATTTCAATTTTTTTCGCAATATTTTCAAATTAGTTAGGGGGGTATCTGGGATCTTTCATATATGAGATGCAAATCTAGCATCCTATATGATTTTAAGAATTGAAATTTCAATTCAAAAAACCCACACGTAAAAATAATTTACATTTGAATTCATACATGTATATATATATATATATATATACATGCACGCTTATTCCTGCACAATATCCTGGGAACGGCTCGTATTGGCCCTTTCATTCTTAGTTTCAATTTTCACGAGCCTTCACTATTCATTTGTATGAGTAATATTGTTTCTGAAGATAGGAAAATGACTTACAACGAAAATGACGACTGCTCACGCGATCCATGCGCCATCAAGTGACATATGATAGTAAAAAGGCCTACTAACGTTACTAATATTGTAATAATTAAAAACTTGGAAGAAAAGACATAGTATACACTTTAATACATAATATACAGAGTATTTTACATTCCTTATGTATTATACACAAAATACGTATAATACGTATAATACGATGTTTAATACATATATTTGTTCTCTGAATAAGATACAATGTAATATACTTTTTTGACATTTTTATACATATTATACCTAATTTTATACATACATTTTAACAACTCTGTGTACATATATACATACATACGCGATGCACTCTCGCAAGTTTTATCATTGTGAAAAGTGAAGTGTCGCGTTCAATCGTCAGTTATACGCGATACGTGTAGAGTTGATCATTCATTACGCGAAATGGTTGCGAATTACAACTCGTTAATCCGAATCGCCGTTCGGTTTTTGTTTTAAATGTCGTTCCACACTATCAAATTATGCTCGAATCTGACAAATCGTCGCTGCAAAGAACTAACAAGACTGTGAATAGAATCACAGCTATTTACATTCCTGCGGGTCTATTCTCTTGCAGTTATATTCAGTCTTGTTATTTTTTTTTTTCAATATTTTTTTTTACAGAGGAAAGAACACACACGCTCTTTGCAGAACGGAAAACGTTCTGATAGAATGACCTTCGATACATAATACATAACGGGGATTTACTTTCCATTCTTTCCCGCTTTCAGCCGAAACTGTGAATCTCACTTTGTCTTATTTTTACGAGAGCTGTATAAATTGGCGCGGTATCAAAAAATACGCGTTTTCGTGCGTAAAAAAAAAAAAAAAAAAAAAAAAACAGAAACAAAAGGGAGAAACAGACCGAAGAAGATTTATATATAAAACGTGTGCGAATCGATTTTCGGTCACATTTGGACTCCATAAAAGTCCGAAAACGACGCAGAGAACAAATAAATACGGGTTTTATCAGGAAAGAGCTGGAAACATCTAAAGCGAGCCTCAAGTCGGATGTCTCATCCCCGATTCACGGGGGCAATAATGGAAAGGGCCGAAGACAAAAGGAAAAGAAAGTTTTAAGCAAACTGACATGTATCGGACAGGATATTTTTTTCCTGCACTGGTTTCCTGCAGCTGGAGACTCTTCTCTTTATTGCGATATCAACAGTTTATATCCGTCGTATCTTGATCTTGAAAGTTTTTTTTATTTACGAACTGTACAGCTTTTCTTCTCGACGAAAAAGAGAAAAAGAGAGAGATCAATTAAAAGTACAAATTGAAAAATTATACTCGCAATAAAAACAATAAAAAAATTAATTTTGCAATGTAATTGTGTTTCACAAGTAGCTTGTTGAGATAAGTTTATTTTATAATACCGTTGTATCTTTGAAAACTGCCACGGAGATTTCGCGCGGGTTTCTTGCGAAATTAAATTAGTAAATCAGAAAACATTTTGCAACAGACGGCAAATGAGATCCGTCAGATTGGTAGGAAAAAAAACTGCCGGGTTTCGCGCGGAGGTTGCATTACGCCGCAGAGAGAATCCGATCGGTCGGAACGGATAGGAATTCAATTTTACAGCACAATAGCGCTTACGCCGAGCGCGTACAAAGCGCGCGACAATGAAATAATCATAAGACGTACTTCGGCGGAAAGTAATCCCATTTATCTTCCGTGACACCCCCTCGCGTTCTTCCCCCCCGCGAGAAAAAGAGAGAGAGAGAGAGAGAGAGAGAGAGAGAGAGAGAGAGAGAGAG
>NW_018020663.1:579497-608234 GCF_002006095.1 Pseudomyrmex gracilis
AGAGAGAGAGAGAGAGAGAGAGAGAGAGAGAGAGAGAGAGAGAGAGCAAATCTCGCCAAACGCGAGAAGCGACCGCGTCACAATAAATTTAATTTCGAACCAACTCCCCGAGATGTAATTTTCGCGACTGCGCTTATTTATTCATCCTCGCGACTCCGAAGCGACTACCGCGAACTGTTCCTCAACACACTCCGAGAACTTATTTGCACGCCGCATTAGGCTCGACGAGCTCTCGCGAACGACTTCCTTTATCGAATTATAAGTTCGCCCGATCTCACGCGGATGTTTCTTATGTGAAAACCTAATTTCCAAAATACAACATACGTAATCAGTGATGAAAAAACGATGTGTGATTTTTGGCAATAATGATTTTTTTTCCAAAATTTCGAGCATTTTTCAACCGACGTGTCACAATGGAAATTGAGAACCTGCGTAACCTGCGTGACTTCCCGTGAATCGTGAAATTTTTCTGTTTCTTTCAGTGAAAAAATGTCCAACTCTTTTATAGGTTTTAATTTACGGTAAGCGCATGTATATATATACCTTTGTATGGGAACTTACTCTTCTTTGTGTCTACTGCAAGCAGAAAACGGAAATTTAAAATTAAAAATCCTCACAGTAAAAGAATCGACAAAAAACTTAAAAAATTTTAAACTTTCTTTCTACACTCTGTTACATTTAAAATAAAGTTTTTAGCAGTTTTGTCTATTTTAATTAGGCATGTTTTATCTCGTTGCGAGGCGGAAATTTTTTTTTTTTATTCGCTTCGCTAGAGAAAAATTTCGACTCGGGATGTTCATACGTCGATTCGCATCACTTATAAGCGCGCGAATAGTACGCGTTTCGCATTAGTTGCAGATTTGAGATTTTGTAGATACACGCCGGGAAGACCGTCGGTTTCTGGAGAGCTTACAATTTCCGTGGCTCAATTTTTACGCTGGATCTGAAACAACCTCGACAAGAAACGAATCAAAGCCAATTCCGTCCGATTTCACGGCCGTTCCATCACATCCGCTTAGTCTCACCGGGACGATACAAAGCGATCCCTGTTTGGCTGAAACATCGTTTTTCTTTTTCTCTCTCGCTTTAAATCGAGTTGTAGACAAAATGAGCGTTGTGTTAGCAAGGCCGGTCACGTGTGTCGAACAGATACACTTCCTGCAGTCCTTTAGTCTGTGTATTTTCATCCAATTTCTTCGCTCGCACAAACGACTCTTTTCGTTGTATTTAACCTGATGAACATTTTCGCGTTTCCAATACAAACTTTAATGCTCCTTCCGTTTCACAGACAAAAAAAAATCAGAATATCTAATATTTTAAGTGTCTTTTAAAAGTTATTTTGCAAAGTTTTTTTAATCTTATTTTTTTTCTCATAAAATAATTACTGCTCTTAAACGTGTGTGAGATACGAAAAACTCTTTTATGTACATTTTATCAAAACGCCAACTTGAATTATTGACCGATACGGCGAATCCGAGATTTCTTGATTTCTCCGCGAAGGATATACACACTCGACTTCGAAAATTTTATTCTCTGCCATTTATTGAGTAAGACCGAGACGCGCGCGCAGCGTCAGCCT
The DNA here is from genome assembly GCF_002006095.1 of Pseudomyrmex gracilis. NCBI lineage: Eukaryota > Metazoa > Arthropoda > Insecta > Hymenoptera > Formicidae > Pseudomyrmex > Pseudomyrmex gracilis. The sequence goes on from NW_018020663.1 coordinate 581,077, forward strand.
GTAATACGGACCGACGGATAATTTGAAACCCGATAATCGATGCCGCGCGCCTTCCAGCAGCAGCAGCAGCAGCCTTGCACACACAAGATATCACACACATCCGCGCCGTGACGAGAAAATATTCATACGGAAGTGAACGCGCGCGCGCGCGCGTTACTACACCGCATCGTTCTCGCGTTGTTATATAGCCGAAGTTATGCGTGGTCGACATTCCGGATGGATTCGCGTGAGATATCCGACGATTTCGACGCTCACGCGCGGCTTCACGTCCAATACGACCAATTTACCCCCTTCGTTCTATTCTTAACCGCGATGACGCACGTCCCTTACGCACACACACGAACGCGGGTATTTTATTGTTAACTCTTCACCGACGTTGGAACAGCAATTCCGCGATGCATCTCGCCACTCGGCCAAATTGCCACACGTGCTGTCTCTCTCTTTCTTACTCTCACGCTTACGAAGTTTCCTTCTATTAGTCGGTGCGACTTCCTGAATATGTATGTACAAGGTGTTACGGAAGTTGTAGGGTAAACTCGGGTAAAATGGCCAGTTTTCTTTAAATGCAAAAAACAGACCTTTATTTTTGTTATTTTTTAATATTGTTTTTTTGTTTCACTTCACTGAAGCTTTAAAGTAATAATAACTTTCGAAATTAAAGAGAAAACACTTAACTGAAATTTAATATTATATAAAATATTAAAACTGTATGCATTGGCCATCTTGCCCAACTTTTAGGAGAAAGATGGCCATACATGTTTTTTTGTAAAAAATATAAGTAAAACTTATAATTATGTGATTTAATTATATATTTAGTAATTATATGTGTTAAATACAATATATTTATTGTACGTAAAAGATTATTACATATTGTTGTTAACGTTTTCATGCACAGTAGTTTTTTAATTATGAAACGCAACTTTATATAAACTATAAAAACAAGTAGCAAAAAAAAAATTTTTATTTCGATGATAAAATATATTGTAGATTATATTACAATCATAACAAAATATATATTAAATTATACATAACTTTTTTATAAAAATGGGTCATCTTTTCCGAAGTGTGAGGAAAAGATAACATAGTATTTATAAATAAATAATGAAAATGAAAATACACACACACACACACACAAATTATTGGTTACATTATAATTTATGTGCCTTTATCATGTATGTAATATTGATTACGGCAGCTTACCTGTAATGTATTCGACGTTACAGCAGCTTTTAGTCATACGTAAAACTTTACAGGCAATTGAAAGTAAAAATATTATATAATTTTTACAATATTGTTATTTTAAATAGTGTACGCACATGAACTACTGTAAAATACTGATTATCTTTAAGAATGGCTACGAAAATGCACTATTAAACAATTATTGGTGAAATTACAGTCTATGGCCATCTTTTCCGTATGGCCATAATACTCCCATTTATCCTACAATCAATAAGAAGAAGAAAATGTAAGAGAAATTAAAAAAAAATTTATTTGTAAGACACAATGTTTTTGAGAATCGGAGAGAAAACTGATAAAAAAAACTACTAATATATATATAAAAAAAGAAATTAATGATATAACGTAATATGTTTACGCTGTTGATATTTGATGCTCTTGTGTTGTAAAAAGAATATTCCTGAAGATGAGTTTCGGACCGCGTTTTAGGTTTTTCTTTCACTTCATCAGGATTCAAAGAGCAGCCTGATACTCATTATGATAAGTACTCTGATGACTCACTTGAATCCTGATGAAGTTAACTGAAATGTCCACGAAAAAGTATAAAAATCACACAAACGTTAGTTTAAACTCAAAAGCCATCTTCTGGAATATTTGCGTTTGTTGTAACGCAAGCAACACTTCAATTCGATCTCGTGTACATAAAAAAAAGTGTGTTAATTATACAATATTAATTGTAAAAAAGACGCGGTCAAGGTTAATAATTATTTCGCCATTATGTATCTTTTTTCTGGTTATTTTATTTCGTGACCTCTTTCTTCGAGGTTCTCGCTGAGCGATGTTTGAGGGAAGACATTCTCCGCTAAGAAAACTTCCTCAACACGACTTAACTGCAAGTCCATTATAGTCTCTTTATACAGTTTTTCAATTTGTTAGCTTTTTATGTCCCGAGACATTGTTCGATATATATATATATATCAAACGAATATATATATATATCGCGATAAAAGACAGAACTTTACTTCTAACGCGAATGATTGCCATACCGTCGCGAGAACGCGCTAAAAAGTCAACTCGGCCATTTGCCTCGTGTGATAAAAAATATCATAAATATTCGGAAACACATCTTGATAAAAATGTCATTCGTGCGTTTCTGGTTTTTTCCTTTTTTGCGGCGCAAATTTGTATTTACGAACATGACACACAGAGTCGTTGGAGCGACACGTTCTTATCTTGCCGGTTGTCGATGAGGTTTTGCGAACGTTTTATCTCTTTTATTACGAAGTTTCGCGTCACTTTCCGTGACGCCGATGAAAAGTTTCGAGAAAGAAAGAAAACGTGCGATAATTTTTGCGGCTCTCGATAGAGCGACGACGCGCCACCACCACTGCGTCGCTCTTTTGCGGCACTTATCTTTCAATTTTGTTCGAAAGAGACTATCGAAGAAAACCGTGCATTTTTCCGCCGTGAAGTGAGCGAAATGTCGTTGCCGCTTCACTTCGCGCGTTCTGCTCAATCAGAACAAATATCTCGAGCGCGATTTCGCGAAGAGTATAATCTCATTATCGAAACGGCGAATATAATAAATAAGAAAAACTAGATAAAAATTTATGTTGAGTGAATTTTTAATCGATATTATTTTTTGTTCGCGTAATTTCGCATTTCGTTTAAAAACATGTACCGTGTCTGAAAATGAAGTTTGTGCCTCAGCGCACGTTCGGAGAAGTGAATTTCGACGACTCTCTTTGCGACAATGTAATATACAAATTTTACTGTAAAATTGTAAACCGTAATATCAAACGTTGTGCCGAGTGTAAATATGTACGTGTAACAGGAAACATTCACGTACTCGTGGTCGTCTCCTATTTGGTCTCAGAAACCTTGTTGCGAGTTTTCACGACAATCCACTGCGACTTTGTGTTCTTCAACGAGAAATTTCGTTTTGTGCACTGAGAAAGAGAGAAAGAGAGAGAGAGAGAGAGAGAGAGAGAGAGAGAGAGAACATTGTGGAATAACATCTGAATTTCATGAATTCGCGCCAGAAGTTTTCTAATTCTTGTTCTACATCGTGTACACCAAGACTCGCCGATCTTGCAGCGGCGCGCGCGATTTTACTGACACGTTTCTCTTCGTCACGTTACAACACAACCGTCGACGCAATCGAATTAACACAAAATTAACGCGAAATCGCGTTACCCGTTTCCCCGTGGAAAAATCAGACTTGCAAAAGCATTTTTGTTTTTGTTCCGCAAAAAATCGTCGCGCACTTCCGTCGCGCGGAAATAGCGACGCGGGAAAAACTCGCGCGATAAAGTTTTGCGAACCACAAAAGCGTCGATATGATTCCTGTGATATTTGCGGTAAAGAAATGACGATGCAAACGTGACGTCGGGAGTTCTCGATGGCAAACTGGCAAAAAGTTGCATCCGCGGCCGCGATAATGAAAGCTGATTGAAACTTTGATGAAAATCGAAAAGACCGGTCCGTTGCAAGAAAGAGAGAAGTGACAACGCGGTTGGCGAAGTTTAATTTAAAAACAGAACAAACGTTCGCCACAACACAGTTGATGACGTTGAGCTTTCGCGTCACGCGCGAAGAAAAATTCCAAAAGAAGGAAATTGTAAAGCTTATATTTGCGAAAATGATCGGATAGGGTAAACCCAAATAAGATGGTCACAGTTTTCTTTAAATGCAAAAAAACAGACTTTATTTTTGTTATTTTTTAATATTGTTTTTTTATTTCACTTCACTGAAGCTTTAAAGTAATAATAACTATCGAAATTAAAGAGAAAACACTTAACTGAAATTTAATATTATATAAAATATTAAAAATGTATGCATTGACCATCTTGCCCAACTTTTAGGGAAAAGATGGCCATACATGTTTTTTTTTGTAAAAGATATAAATAAAACTTATAATTATGTGATTTAATTATATATTTAGTAATTACATGTGTTAAATACAATATATTTATTGTACGTAAAAGATTGTTACATATTGTTGTTAACGTTTTCATGCACAGTATTTTTTTAATTATGAAACGCAACTTTATATAAACTATAAAAACAAGTAGCAAAAAAAAAATTGTTATTTCGATGATAAAATATATTGTAGATTATATTACAATCATAATAAAATATATATTAAATTATATATAACTTTTTTATACAAATGGGCTATCTTTCCCGAAGTGTGAGGAAAAGATAACATAGTATTTATAAATAAATAATGAAAATGAAAATACACACACACAAATTATTGGTTACATTATAATTTATGTGCCTTTATCATGTATGTAATATTGATTACGGCAGTTTAACTGTAATTTAGTCGACATTACAGCAGCTTTTAGTGGACATACGTAAAACTTTGCAGGCAATCGAAAGTAAAAACATTATATAATTTTCACAATATTGTTATTTTAAATAGTGTACGCACATAAACTACTGTAAATACTGATTATCTTTAAGAATGGTTACAAAAATACACTATTAAACAATTATTGGTAAAATTACAGTCTATATATATGGCTATCTTCTCCGTATGGCCATAATACCCCCATTTACTTTATATAATTCGTTATCGTAAACTTATTCTCTCTTGCCAACCGAGAAAATATTGTCTCTTGAAAAAATTTTTTATTTGTTTTTAAACACGGAATGTTTATTTTATGACAAATCTCCTCGACCGAAATATCTTCAAATAACCTGGAAATGTGAAAGGGCAAACTCGCTAAGTTTGCAGATATGTCCTTCGGACGTATCTTTTTGCTGCGAATTACAGAGATTTGAGGTATGAGAGACATTAAAAAGTTAAAACCGCGTATAAAGCACACGTTGCTCTGATGCGTTCACGTCGATAAAAAACGTTCACGAGAGAACTGCCATTCTCTGTCAATTCGAGAGCCCGCATATTTTCACCCGAATGTATTTTGCTTTTACTCGATTCCCAGCGGTTTAGTTCATTCGTTTAGTACCGACGTTTTTTTTTATCCTGCCGTTAGTTCCTCTGTGTGTGTGTGTGTGTGTGTGTTGGTTTGTCCATTACCTCGACATCTATCAGAACTCAAAGATATTTTAGCCGGGATTCAGTCAATGTACGTGACTAATTTTGTTGTAAAGTAATTTCGACATTTGCAGTGTCTAATTTTACATACGATTTTTTGAATCATTTCGAATATCTTTTTTTCAGTAAAGTTTCAGCTTTGTAAATAAAAAAAAGTAATATTCTGTGTAGAAACGAACGCTTGAATATTTAATTATTTTTGTTATATGTATATTTTTAAATATATACAATGCAAAAATTAACAAAAATTACTTTCTTAAAAGTATCGAAGTGACGTGTTTTTTGCGTTACGTGCGATTTATTATCATTTTATCGTACGACAACGTCGGTCTCCGGAGTCTCTCCTGAATTCGACGAAGGAACACTATCCACCAGCGAACGTTTTATTGACATTTGAAATTCCATTATTAGAGAAGCGAGCCTCTTGCCTATCTCGATTGGAAATGGAACTGGGTTCTGGAGCATCCTCCAAGCGACAACTTCACACGCGCGAACCACCACCGTCAACAAGGACCCCCGTCGACGAGAGCGAGGGTCAAAGCAAACATGAATAAAGATAAGTGCCGGTGATTGGCTAACTGCGAGGCGCTATATCGGCGCTGATCTTCGTCAATCGGTTCTGTTCTAGTCCCAACGTTCGATGCTAATTACCGCTCAGACGTGTTGTCGATCGAATTATACGACGAGGTTAAAATTAAACTGTGCGTGTTTCGTGCACAGTTGGAAAGAAATTAACCCATTTGCATCATAAGCGCATATATGCGCGCATTTTACTTAGGCATTTATCACCAAAGCGCATATTATTTATACCAGAAAAATACCAAAATTCTTTATTTATGCAATATTGATTTTATTTTTCATATTTCGTAACATTTTCATTAAAATTTAAATACAGTAAAAAAAAATTTTGGTGATAAGAACGAATTTTTGACTTTTCTTTGTGATGCAAATGGGTTAATTTAAGTTGAAATTCTGTCGAACCGGTTTGATTTTGACGACAAACCATTTGAACCTCACAACAAACGTCGGCAAAATGATGCTTCCAATTTTTTGTATTTCTTAAGTCTAAACTTTTCTCTTTATATTAAGATTCACAATTTGAAAAGTGAAAATACTTGAAGCAAATTAAAAAAAAAAGATTAAAGAGAGCAAAATACACGACTCGGATAATTTGTAATTTATCGTAGCGTTTTATTGTCTTTTTTTTTCAACAGTTCAATCTTCATCTTTGTGCTTGCTCTTTCTTCACATTTTTTCAACATTAATCTTGATTTAAATTAAGTTGTAGTTTGATTAGGTTTGACTCTCGCGCTATAATGCGAATACGAAACATAAACTCTGCATAAAAGAAGGCCCGGTTTTACTTTGTGTAACTTGACAAATGATAGGCCCGAGCGAGAGAGAACATGATAATAAACGCGTATAAATCCGTCAGTCGTAACTAACGAGCGACATCGTAATAACATCCCCGACGTGATGTACGACGCAGAAGTCCCGCGATAAAGAAAGATTGTGCGCGCGCGCGCGCGCGCAAGTTTAAGGGGGCGTCTTTTATCGCGCCGCCCACGTGACGAGAAAAGACGACTCGGAAAAAGGGTTGAAGAAAAAGAGAGGAAGACGATGGAGGCATCCTTTCTCCCGTTCTCGGGACGTCTTTTTAATTTAAACTTTCCCATTATCCACCGCTAGAGGAACAGCCTGCGCTGCTCGCGCGGTTTTTTTTTTTTTTTGTTTTTATCGTCGCGACGGCCTCGTGAAAAGTTGACGAGACACGAGCAAACGCGATTATTTAGCCAGCATCCTGTTACTAGGTCGCGCGCATCACCGGAGTCTGATGAGGAACAGTTCCGCGCGCTGCCTGTGTGTGCGCACGCTTGTGAAAATTTAATTCGAGTAACGAAGAAAAAGGATAATTGCGCGCACACTTTGTTGCGCGAAGAAAAAACCTATAGTTATGGCAGGAGACAAGTTAATTGAATTATTACGGGAATTAAATTATCTTCGATGCGTTGCGGCTTATAAACGCTAGATGCGCTTTTGCGATTTTCCGTTCTCGCGCGTCACACGGCTGCTTTTTTCGGCTCGACGTCGAATTGTGTCGGACGAGAGAAAATAAATGGCAAAAAGTAATTGATCTGCGAGCGTTATTCGATCTTCCGCGCTCTCTCTCTCTCTCTCTCTCTTTCTCGTGTCATTTGAGAAACTCGTAGTTTTTCCGCTTTTGTCCATCAGACAAATGTTCATTTTTTCAGGATTTTGTTTCAGATCTACAAGAACGTTTTTTATATACAAAAGCAAATTACACTCTGTTCCTCTTTTCTCACAAAGCTCTCGCGCATTGAAAATGAAAACGAAGGGAAAGAATAAACAAAACGGTGAACGAGTGAAAAGTATGTAAAAAAAAGCTTCTTTCTCTCGAGTTATTAAGATGATACCTCGCGCTTGCCCGGTCACGTGTCAACAGATGCGATTTAAAAAAAAAAAAAAAATGCTACATAGCGATCCTGTTTCCTTTCTATTTCCGATATTTTCCTCCGATATTGGCAAGAAACGATAAATTGCCGCACATTAAACAGCTTAGGATGAATCTTCACTGAGTCTTTTATTGAGTAATTTATTTCTTCAGTTTTTATGCTCTTGTATACATTTTTCCGATAGGTAAAAAAATATTTTAGCATCTTAAAAGTATCGAGTTTTATTTATTTTTACTTAAGTCTCTTTTTTCTCTTTCGGATATTTGCGAGAGATTTCAGGAACCGCGTTACATCGAATGTTAAACTTCGCGCGTGTGTGGTCACGAGGATTTCACGTCCGCATTTCAAAATCGCTCTCCGTACTACTCTGACAAAGTTTGAAAGAATCGCGCGCCGTAAAATCTCGTCGGATTTTTCCGGGAAGAGTGACAACGCCAACGCCATTGAACTGTTCGTGGGATTTTCGGATTTTACGCGCGCGCGTGACTATTTTATCGCAACGGCAACGAGCGATTAATCGCGTCCGTGACAATTTTTATGCAAATTTATCGCGACGCGACATTTTTCTTTTTATAAGATTCCAACGACGACGACGACGACGACGACAACGACGACGTTTCTTCGCGCAAGAACGAACTCAACGACTTATGACAGTGTCGAGGATAGACTTTTTGCCGCTCGAAGAACAGCCGCGTGACAAATTTTACAAAGTTGCGTCCGATCGTTTTGATGGACAATAATCGTCTTTCACACTCGCGCGGCTTTGTTGTGTTCGTCAACTGTGTATTTTTTCTGTGGTTTAAAAAAATAAAAATTGCATGCGCGCGGTAAATTATTTTTTACTTTGAAAATTTAGCGAGATGAGAGAAAGAGAGCGCGCATGCTATTACGGAGAAACATTTATTACAGACATATAGTTTTCTTTTATTATCCTTTTTTATAGAGAAATTTATTTGAAAAAAATTCCGATAACAATTATTCCAGTTTTTTTATCCCTCAATTAAGGACGCTGCTTTGCAAATGCGTACTTACCTCAATATTTAATACGAACAACTCCAATATTTAATAATATATCTTTTGATGCCCGTTTTTTTTTTTTTTTATCATATTCCGATTCTCTTTTCGATGTGTAACGTTTAACATTCAATCAATTGAATTTATTCATAACATTAACGACAATATCATTCCCTCTTGCAAACGTCAAAGTGAATTTCTACGCGCCTCTTGACCTTTCGATTCTTCATCGTTTAATAAATTGCTCGCTTCGAAGTTTAATTCATCCTCGTTGAGATGTAATAAAGGATCTACGTTTTCTCTTTCTCTCTCTCTCTCTCTCTTTCTCTCTCTCGTGCCGCTTTAACTAATTTAATTACAAGGGAATGTCTGCCTTAATTAAAAGCGAAAGTTGAGAAATTCTTTCTTTTTTTTTTTTTTGTTTTTTTTTACTTCGAAAACGATCGGTGACGTAGACGTTCATTTGTCCGTTACGTACGACTGAGAATTTGCAGCGGGCCAAGTTGGGTAAAGTCTATTTCACTCGGCCACGCGTGATCGATCTCCTAATACCATTAATATTCCATAAAGCAATTTGCATCTCTTGATTGCTTATAAATAACAAATATCGCGAAATGAGATACCATTACACCGATAAAGATTCTTTACGTCAAAAAAACATCGTCGAACGTTTTTACGTGGTTCGACGGCGTCGCATTTCATCTATTTCGACATGTTTCCAAGGGGTTCGAACACATGTCATTTCGCATTTTGTAATTACTTTATCACGACACGTGGACATTTTATTGGTTTACGGTTTTTAAAATTAACATAAATCATCATCACTCTGAGAGCTAATGGAGACTCACACGTTTACTTTTACGCAATCAATTAAAAAAAAAAAAAAAAAAAACGACGAGATTCAGTTTGTATGTATCCCTTGCGTTTGTATATTTTGCAATTTGCATTCACGCACGCGTAAATTTTCAGCTCGAAATATTGCCGAGTACACACACGAGGTTTCCGCGAAAAAAGTCCATCTCGTAAAAAATCGCTTATCTTCATATACTCGCTAATTGAAATATACACACGAGAGTCGATCAGAACCGAGAGATATAAATCCGAGAGAATCTCGCGCGTGCTTACGGTAATCTCTTGTTTACCGGAGTCTCGTTTGCAAATTTATCGCTGACGTTATATCGAGCCGCGTCATCGAACGCGATTCATATCCGGGAACTGTCGGACGAATTTAATTGTCCTCCTCCTCATGTTCGCGCGCGGCGATCGACGATTTACGGAAGATAAATCGGTCCCCGTATATCGTTTCGGCGCGTCATCGCGCGCGCCGCTTGTTTTACATCGCCGAGACACGCAATATTTCAGCAAATCCGTCGGATATGCGCGCCGCGACGAGCTTCCGGTAATCACGGCGAATACGCCGCGCGTTATCCCCCGTTGAATTTCGGTCCGATCGCTCTCCCGGTATAGAGAGCAGAAGGAAAATGGAACACACGACGAAACGAGGAGCGCAAGGGAATGCAGTCACTCGAGCTTGAAAATCGACGTCGAATAAATTTGTTTACACAAGGTTATATTTATACGATGCGTATTTAATATTTTGTTTGTAATTCCAACGATATATTTATATCATATATCGTTTGCAGTTCAAGTGAGATATAGAATAAAATTTGTTAAAAATAACTGAAAAAATGTATAAAATGTATATATTTGTATGTTTATATTCAAAAGGTAATAGATACTTTGCTCATTCAATATTTAATTAATTTTAAAACATGTATTCATTATATATATATATGTATTCATTATATATGTATATCATTTTATATTACATATAAATAATATCTAATATAAATGCAAGTATTTTCAGAAATAATGAAATATTGTCAAAAATCAATAAAGCAGTAAATTCGCTCGAGCTTATGCGAATTTTATTTATTACGTTGTTTACGGTTTTAACATAATTAAAAACCAGAGTTCGTTGTAACAGAGAGAACGTTGATAAAAATATTGACTGTGAGCAAACTATCCATTACTTTCTCTAAATATAAACACATTATAAATTTTATATTTCAAATGTTTACGTTTATACCGAGAGTAGAGTAATAGATGCTTCGCTCGTGTGTATAAATCTCTTCGCGTCATATTTGAGTCACTGTGGATGTGTCTCATAATCATAACGCAAGAGTTTCACGAGCTACAACGACGCGTCGCAAATGACGGCTGATAAAGCACGTATATGCTCGTGCGGATGATAAACGTTGGCTCGTTGTATACGAAACAAGTATTTTCGAAAACTCCGCTTGTATGCGGAATATCGTTTATAAAGTTTTCGAATAATCGATTAATGTATGTATCAAAGCGACGTGTTTTTCTTTCGAAAGACCATCATCCTTTATCTTCCTTTGCGAGATGTTGCCAACTTCCGGGTCATAGCATCACGAAATTTTGTTTACGGATGTACACACGCGAAGGGATAATTTATACAGGCTTATAAAGTCGGGATCTCATCAGTCGCAGACATTATTGATTCGCTTCACTCATATCAGCTGTGTTCTATGGGCATTTTTAAGTATCGTTCCATTAACTTTGTTTCTCGCAACAAGCAAGTAAATCGAACCCTTTATGAACTAATGAATACGAGCTAGTAAAGTTGAATTATTATTGTAATTATCAGATAATGAGGATATTAATTAATTATTAATTTTGCGATATAGAGAAGGTGTTCGACACGTGACTAATAATAGAACAATAAATCTCACGTATAACAAATTTCACACACACACATACATGTGATTAGTGTGGGGTATTAGTGTTAGGTATAAAGTAATTATATCACGTGTGCTTGTCGTTTGCATTAATAGCACAAATCATGCATTACTCATTTCTTTGATTCTCTCGCTAATATATAATATAATATATGTACATACGATATAATAACATATCATTGTATTGCAGAATTTAAAAACATCGCATGAAAGATGAGTGTTTAATAATACATTAAATGAAGCCGTTTAAAAACACAGAACAAAGTTAAATAATGTAAAACCATATTTTGTATTTTTTTTCTCAAATTACATATGGGAGAGAAAGAGAAAGAGAAAGAGAAAGAGATAGATAGAGAGAGAGAGAGAGAGACAGAGAGAGAGAGAGAGAGAGAGAGAGAGAGAAATGAGAGAGATTAATTTACGAGTTTACATTAAAGCGAATAAAAAATAAATTAAAAACACTACTTTTTGTGTGTTAATTAAACATTATTATCTTAATTAAAAGTTGAAGTTGTTGATAACGAGATAAGCACATTTCTAGACTTCGTTACACACTATATAACGAGAAACGTTTTGTATAAAAACCGCACGATATAATTGCTCGCGAACTATCGCGAACAATTATATACAGTATTTTATTCCTTTTACGTATGGCAAGAGAAAAAACTACGCATTTCACGCACATATTCATCTCTTTACGATCTCGTTCTCTTTGTGAATTCCCAGCTCGCGAGTGAAATCTAACTCTTTTATGCCGGCCACGCAATTCCCAAAGGAGCATCAGCAGTAAACGGTTCGGTTGTAGCAAACGATAGTCCGCAATAAACCACAGGGAAACTATCACAGAAAATGCAATAATTTCACGTGACAGTCCCGAGACGATTTGATCCGCGAGAATGCGTTTCTCTCGCTTTTACGAAAATACATAAAATTCATTAAGCTCCATAATTGATTTTGTCCGGTGTGTAATTAGGGCGCGTTTGCAAGTCGCCAATTTCCGATATTTTGAACACAGCGCGCAGCTTTTATCTTATTTGCGTTACTAATTTGCTTAACTTGTCCGAAAATGTCAAAATGCGAGACTAAAGTTGAAAAGAGTGTTGATTACTAATTTACAAATATTTACTGATACTTGTGTTAAAATTACACGACAGAATCGTATAATTTTAACTCACGAGTGCAGTCAACTCGAAAATAAATTTGAACATTATGAGATGTAAATAAATTGATTAACAAATTTACAAAGAGAAACAGCCTCCAAAGTATCTTGTTTGTTGTTTGTAATTAAAAGATTAATTAAGAAGATTTATTAACGCTATCTTCTTACATGCACAAATTTATTTTCATGTAAGTGTCTTGAAAATTCCGCTGAAATATCAAAGAGAAGATCTTCTTTTCCGAGCATGAGTGCGCGCAATTTTCTCAAGCATGTAAATTGCTTGCCGCTAAACCGTATACTCGCTTTAAAAATTATGTGCCAAAGGCTTCTACTGTTTATTATTACGTTCGGTCTACATTTTTATTTTTAATGCAAAATTATAATTGTTACTAAAAAATTATGATTGTATTTATGTTTTTTATTTTTTATATCTTTTTATTGTTATGTTTTAATTTAAACGCGTGGCAAATGCACAGACGTATCTTCGTGTCTCATTATTGCGAAGCAATGCGACGAGACAAATTCGCTGCGGTTGAGCGTGTGTGTTCGAATTTCACAATCTGAGCAATGGAGCAGCTTCCTGCATTGGATAATTTAAAGCGTCGTGACGTAATAATATTATATCGGTACACACTTGTCACGCATCTTAAAGGGGTCGTAAAGGGCACTCTCTACTTTCCTTTGACGTCGCACTGTCGGCAAAATACATTAATTATTACTAACCCGATAATTACGCGCGCAAAGCTTCTTGCTTGCAAAATAATTATCCGCGTTTACATGAGCAACAACGAGTGTATATAGCATTGAATTATGAATAAATATTCAATATTGCAATCTTTTCTGCATAATCAACATAATCCGCCGGCTATTGCAATTTCGTGCATGTTTACTTTCTCTCTTTCTGGTTTAGTAACAATTATAAACTCCTTTATTATTTAATATACATAAATATTTATGGAGGAATAATGTAGAAACTTATTGTTTTATTATTTTTGTTTTCTTTTATTTAACAAGTTAATAGACTACGTATATCTTTTGTACAAATAATAATATAATCTGTCAGGAAAATTATAATTCAATTGTACGTAAAATTCAAAGTTGCGTTCGAAATGAGTTTGCAAAATGGCTCCGCGACCTTTCGCGCGCCAAAAATGGATATTGGAAATTCGATTTACATTTACTAAAAAAGAGATATCGCGAAAGAGCGTCGCGAGGAGCGTCGTCTTTTATCAGCTGAACTCGCGTGATCGCACACAATTCGCCGTAATAATTCGCGGAGCGTCAACAACCACGCGCGATCGAGATTAAAAAGCGAGTTCTGCGGGGCGCGCCGCCATTCACACTCACAGAATACTCGTCTCAACTTCAATTTCCAACGGAAGAAATTCCCGGAAAACTTCTTTCGCATCCGCGACCCTCGTCCACATGTTCCGTTTTTCTCTCTTCTCTTTTCTTCTCCTACTTTTCTTCTCACCTCTTGTCAATTCGAATTCTATACCCGGAGGTTTGCTCTCTCTCTCTCCTCATACCTCCGTGTTCCGGTTTCTTATCGAACAACGACGATATCTACCTACTACCCTCTTATCGATTCTTCTCTTCTGCTCGCGAGAATCGATTTGTTCAAAACAACGGACTTTCGGCTTCGGCCAACGCGATTATTGAATCAATGTAAAATTGATATTGCTAACCGCTATCTTCCCCCGTCACTTCCGATATTCGATGAATAATGTTGTTGCAGAGAACACACACACACAAACACACACCTTCGTCTTATTGAACGTTAATATCTCGACGATCGTTCGGTCTTACGGTTGAACGCAACGCACACCGCAACCAGGGCCGGGGAATGCTTTATAATATAGAGAACAATACTGAGATAACCGAACACTAACTACGACGCGAAGCTATTTCTACATTACCGAAGAAACTTAAACCAACATAACGCTATTTGACGCTGATAACAATCTCGCGCAAATTATTATTGCGGTTCTCTGTGCGGCGAACGTCGCACATAGATACGAGAAAACGTTATTATGCAAATAATACAAGTACATACACATGACACGCACAAAATAATTAAACTTATGGATTGGTCACGTACAACTTAATCGTAAATAAAAAGTTTGCAAATAACAAAGAGCGCGCAATTTTGTCACTTTTATATGGATAGACGCGCGCTCATTTTTTTACAATTCCGGAAAAACACACCGCGGAAATCCGTTTCTCGTAAAACGGGAACAAGTATTTTTTTTCCCCCTCCCACGCGGTTATTATACTCGGTCGTGAACTACTCTCGGACGGCAATTTGCCGAGACTATTTATCATTTGTCGTATCGAACTGTGTGTAGTTTAGCGAGCAACGCGCGTTGTTTTGTCAGCGCGCGAAGTTTCCGCCTGGAATACACAGACCCGGCCGGCCGCGCGCCGTCGCCGCGGAATCGCGTTCCATTCCGCATAATAAACGTAAACAGAAGTGGGAATCGTCATAATCCGAAGACAAATGGCAACGCAATGATTTTGTCGATACCAGCTGCGCTATACCGCGTATTGTTCCATTTTGTCAGCTATTTCGGTTCGATTTCGCCGCATAATCCTGTAAATGTTCCCGCACGATAAAATATGACAAGAGAGAAACCGGGAACGCGGGCATGATGACCTTATTAAAAAATCCACAACTGAAGAGAAAACGTAGAAATTCTGCGCGAGAGAATCGGATATATTATTTTACATGAATTATGTAGAAGTTTCATTTAGCGCGCGCTTCTTTTGGAAAACATCCAAATGCACACGAAATCAATTTTCAGACCGTACAAATGTATGAATCGTCGTATATTGTGTTTTAAATTTCGAAAATCTTTTTACTGGCATCATTTAAAAAAATAACAATTTGAACGAGCGCGCTGTTTTTTATTTATCGATAAATAAAGGAAGGACGCGAATTAAAAAGTTTTTATTCATCTCATACCTCGAAATTTGAGTTTTTTCTTTAAAGTTTATCCGATTCAAGATTAATGAGACTGTCGAGTAACGGAAGTCGAAAGTCGAAAGTAGGAAAATGTTTTGTCGCGTCGAAGAGAAACGTGAAGATTGTTTAACTGGCGTGTGCAAAGCTCTTAACTAAATTTACTCGGAAAACTCCCGCCGAAACTTCTTGAGTTTCGCTCGACGCGTGAGAGGATGTTAAGATATATTTCATTTCACGAGGTAGAGGGATAAGGGTTAAGCCGGAGCTTCCGGAAAGAGAGAGAGAGAGAGAGAGAAAGGGAGAGAATATAAATGGGGTTTTAAAATGAACTGATACCGAGAGAGACGATAGCTCGGTGTAGATAAAGTTATCTTATTGTCGGGGCGAAATCTTGAATAAACTTCACTCGTCTTTTGTTTGAAGTGTGTTATTTGCGATTAACATTCTCGACCTCAGATTTTTGTCCTGTTTTTGAAGAAATTTTTTTTATTTTCCGCACGACAATTCAACATTGTTTAATTTTGTTTTGAACATAAGTCGCCTCTTTTTTTTTAAGCCAAAGTCACGGGAGAATATGAAATCTCTGCGCAAAAGTCATTAAAAAAATAATAAAACGTACATACGGACACAACGAAAGAATATTAATTTTTATCTTGTCACAGCGAGTGTGTCTGGCGCCGTGTCCGACATAACTTAAAAAAACCAGACGCGCATAGAGAATCGATGTAATTACAGCGCAATAGTCGCGTCGTGTATTAACACGCGCGAGAACATTACGTCGCTTCGGTGTGAAGAACCGTCATAAATTCAAACATGCGCGCTCGACGCTCATAAAAGGGAAAAAGGGTGTTAGCTCTCTGTGAAAATGACAATCGCGGCACAACGCAATTACGAGTAATATCTCAGATTTATCGGTCTTCAAACCAGAAAGAGAGAGAGAGAGAGAGAGTGAGAGAGAGAAAGAGGGAGAATGTAAATCAACCGGTAATTGTAGCTTTTAATAAAGAAACAAAATTCCATTTCATCGCGTCAATAAACATTAATTCGCTCTATACGATATGCCTTCAATTACAGAAGAAAACAAACCATATATATATGGACACAAATCACCGACCGCGCGATGATTGTTAATATGCATTTTCCGTGACGTGCCCTACCCCACACGCGACTGATAATATTTATATTTAATTGCAATATAACTCTATTAATACTTAATGGATTTCACGATAACAATTCCGTGAATTTAAACGCTTCTGTGAATTTAATTTCATATTCACCGTCTCTTTCTCTTCCTTCCCTCCCTTTTTCCACTGTTCCCTGTTGTAACGCCGCAATCAATTTCAATGTTTACCGCGCACTTCGAGTGTATCGTGATTTCACATTTAAACAATATATGAGTGTTTGACTGTTGATAAATATGTAAGTTTCGAAGTTTTTGACCTCTTCTGTTTTAATATTTTTGTGCGGACTCTTAATTATATAACTTTTTCAGAAAGTCCTACCATCTTTCACAAAGGACATCCATATGTAAGAATTTTATTAACTCTAAACTACTCAAGTGCGTTTCAAGATGTGCGTTATTCTTTAAGTTTTAATTTATTGTTACACTGAAGAAGGCTCAAGTAAGGGCCGAAACGTTTGAATCATTATAATTAACAACGGCATGTTAATTTAATTGTTTAATATAATATATTCTTTTAAGAACCATTTGAGCTCGATACAGACCCTGTATATTGTTTTAATTTTAATTTGTTATTACCTCGAGCGATTTTATTGTTATCATTTTACATTTAAACAATATATATTCGCCTCGAATAACACTAATAACGCAGTGATTACAGAAATCAATTTCGTTGCATCATCGCGATTCGTGTTCATTGAAAGATAAAATACACACGGTTCGCGCTCTTCCTCTCTTTCTCTCTCTCTCTCTCTCTGAATATGGTGTACAATTTAAAGAAATAATAGAGAGACGCGTGCGCGAGACTAATGATGTTTATGGAAATTCTCTGTTGTCGCATGGTATACACGTACCTACGAGCGACAAGACGAGAGAGTGGTCATTTTGACGAATTGTTATCAAAGCCAACATACAGCGCGCGAACACATTGTAGCCACGTGATGTGGAAACACGAGACCCATATTCGCCCGCCGTAGAAACTTAACAGAACGAACGCGCTAACGTGCATTAATCACGCTTCTCCCGGTCGGTTGCTTGGTTGGTTGGTTGGTTGGTTGGTTGGCGAGAGGCCACGGGTTTATGGAGAAATTTACGCGTATCTTCGGCTACAGCCGGTTGTGTTCGCTGTGCTAGATCGCGGTTTACGGGGGTGGTACAGTAGTGACGTGCGCGTCGAAAATCATGAAGGGGAAGAGAGGAGAGTATCGTGCTTGCGATGCGGGCGTAAATGGCCAGCGCGAACAATGGCGCTTGCACGAGAGAACACGCAAATACATTCACCGGTCACTTTATGTATCTCGTCTATAATTAAACCGCGCGGGAGTGTAACTCGAAGGTGCATTCTCCCGATGCGGATATGCAGTTGTCGTAACGCTGATTCAGTTCCATCGTGGTTTAACATCGTTCCTCTCTTCTATTAGAAATTTATTTCGTATTACACGTACATGTATCTGGTAGTTTGTTTTCGATATCACACAACCGAATTCGAAGCGCAGCGACTAATTACGGTGATTAATTCGTATCAATTTTACATTAGTTTCTTTCTGCGGAAATTTTTTCTCCGTTCTTTTTTTTTTTTACGTATATCCTGTGATTAATTTTTTTTTTTAAACCGAATTTATAAAACGATGACAGTCATTTGTAAAATAACGAATAATGTCGAATTTATCAAATAATTGATTAAGTATATGAAAAATTTAATTATGTGTCGGCACACACACAGTTTTAATCATTTTAATTCTGTCACTGAACATACAAACATCACGGAAGCATTTAACGTACATGTTATGCTCGTCGTTATATAATCCCGAAAGCGTTACTCGATCCATCGGGTGAAACGGTTAATTATCAGATCAGTGCGCGTCGCTATATCATATCAGAGTATCGCTCGTCCGGAGTGCCGAGCTCATTCGTTTGTTACGCAAACAAGTAGCAATTACGAAATTGCATCACGTTTCCGACATTCAAACGTCTCCGGTCGGGATTTTCGGAGTTGGGTGGGAGAGAGGGGTGGAAGGGGGCAAAATTTCGGCCGCCTGTGTGATCGTTGCCTCTCAAGCGACGCGCGATCTGAAACTGAATGTGCTCGCCGAACGAGAACGCTTATATTATTGTTGGGCACGACGACGCGTCCGCATGTACAATTGCGTGCGGCGCACCTTGTGATTGAACTATCAGAAAGGTTGTTCCTGAAATTTGCATGGTAATCACGTCATTATGAAGTCGGCCGTTAACCATCGGCTCGCTGTTTTTTTAACTCCGCGCTTGAGGGTGCTTGTTTTAAATGATACAGTCTGTACACACGTACGCGTACACGCACGCGCTCGCGTTTCTTTTTACAAAATATTAACGTGCGGGAAATTTCGCGATTGTTATCGTCCGGTTTTTATTTTCGAATTATACTTGGCGATAAATGATATTTTAAAAGGTTAATGGAATGATATTCCGTATAACACACGACACCACTGTATTAAATTACAAAATATTAACACACACGGAAACTTTCACAAATGCTGTATCGATCATTTTGTTAAAAGTTCAAGGAATTATATATATATTGATGTATTGCAAATTTAACAAGCGAGTCACAGATGGGATTTGTAATTTGCGAGGAAAATAATTAACACTCTCGTGTCATATTTCTCTCTCTGTATGGATATTTTAATTCAAATTAATATATAGTGCAAAAAAAGAGAGAAAAGACTTTTAAAATATTATTTATTTATTAACTTTGAAAATATTATGTTTATTTAAAAATTGAATTTGCATATTATTAATTCGCAAACAATGTTGTTGCGCGGTCAACGCGCAAAATTCTTGCGACTCTTAACTTTGACCGACTGCGTCGATGTATTGATTATCGAAATGACAAACGGCATATGGATGGAAAATATTGAGAACTGAAGACCGAGTTTGCAAAATACACACGTTGGCCTGGTACGATGACGTCGTTGTTTGACGCGATAGCGTCCTAAAGAAGATCATTATACTCGGATTGCATTTCAGCTGCGCGACGTTGCATCTCAGTTTCACGACGTTGCACAACTTCGCGCGGCGATGTTCACGGGCCGGAAAGCTGAATTTGTCAAGTGATCCTTCAGAGTTTCGATATCGCGTCGATGAGAAAAAGTAGTTTTGGAACAGCGGGAAACGATTAGACGTCGTTTTTTAAATACTTTTTAATTTAAAGTTAAAGCAAACTTGAGCTGTGAACAAATAAAAAAAGTAATTAACAAGTTTTTCTTTTTCAAGTTAAATATGTAAAATGTATGTTGGATTTTAGTTTTTAATTTTACATTTTATGTAACTTTATTGTTTACATAAAAAGCAAGCCGCAAATGATTTCTTATTATAAAATTTAAAAAATATAATACGATCAAATTAGATCGCTGTGTAATAATGTATAAAATGTAAAGTTTCGCTCTATATGTAGCGCTTGTTTAAACGGAGCATAGAAATTTAACGAAGTTTTCGCCGCCGCCGTTTCGTCTCGCGCATAAACAAATTCGTCTCGTCACAAAGTCTGTCATTCTCCGTCTCGGACGGATTTCGTACATCGAAGAGAGCCGCGGACAAAAACCGGTTTTCGATCTTCTCGCGCGCGCGCGCGCGTTCTTTCGTTTTGTGCGATTAAAAAAAAAAAAAAAAAAAAAAAAAACACATCGTATACCATTATCGTCTCCGCGAGGTCTGTGTGTGCATCCAGTATGCATGCATAATGCATGCAGTAGCTTTATCTAGCCGCGCGTAGGCCGTGTTCCGCGGCCTAGGCGTCGATCAATGGCTGGCATTGGTCGATACACTAATCTAGCGTGCAGTTCGCCATTACGCAGACACACACACACACACACACACACACACACACACACACACGCGCGCTTCGTATCATACACGCTTTTCTTCCGGAACGAACTGCTCTTTCGCGATGTGCAGCGACGACACCGCAAGTTGCATCGATGCGTCGCAACGTGAAGAAACGCGCGCGAACGCAGCATCGTGAAAACCAGAGAGAACAAAAAAGAAACACAAAAAAACAATAGATGCGAGTCCGACGACACGGAACAGGGAGAGGACGCGAAAGAATGCGAGATGGGAAAAATCGACGCCTGGGAAAAAAAACCGCTCGATCGTTTTTCCGCTTGATCGGGGGTGGCGTGTTTCTCTTCCTCCTCCTCCCCTCTCTCACGTCCCTCGTGTTTCTTCTTTTTTTCTTTTTTTCCCGTTGTGCCCCGACACGTTCGACGACGCGAGATGCGCGATATTAGCTCGACAGCGACTGCGAAATGCGAACAGGTAACGGATCGTGCAAGAGAGAGAGAGAGAGAGCGGCAAAAAAGAGAGCGAGACATTCCATCGGATGGAAACGCGCGGGACTTGATAACAGTTTTATGCCGGTTTTTATATTGCTTTCTCGGTGCTCGATAAAAAAAAAAAAAAAAGAGCAACGAGATTTCACTCGCGCGGTTCTGTCAAACTTGCCGCTGATGGTAGCATCAAGAGGATCGATGAAATGTTGACGCATTGTCCACAATTGTGTTTACACGCGCCGGCAAACATCGCGACGCACAGTGTTCGGATACAAAGGTTACATTGGAATTTTTTCCTTGCCCAAAATTTACACTCTCACATTTGAGATAAAATTGCGAGAATTTTGAAAAAGACGCTTGAGTATATTACTCAATATTATCAAGTCTGTAAAAAATGAAGTAATTAAGTTTAGGAATTTAAAAAGAAAAAAAGGGTATATTCAGAATATGGTAATTCAAGGAAGCACAACAGGATAATTTGGAAAATATATTAATTAAGGAATTAATTCAGGAAATATAATAAAGAGAAAATAATAAATGTCGGTTGTGATATTACATTTAGAACTCGGTTCGTTTTCTCCAAACGCGCTCGACTCGGATCCATGCAAACAGCCGTTCATCGCGTTTATTACTAATTGCGGGTGACAGAATGCGCAAGACTAATTGCACCGAAGTGTGACCGGCGAGCGCATCTGGAACCGCGAGTGCATTGAACGTGCCGTCGCATTCGCGGGGCCGATGCACATGGCGTGCGTGCTAAGGCGAAATTCTCCCCTCCCCCCCCCCTCCACACACACACATACGCGTAGTTGCATCCATCGTTCGCCCGGCTTGTGCGCACACGTACTCACATCCACATTGTTCCGGTTTAATAAAGCATGTTGTTACTTTACCGCGCCGGCTCGGCCGCTCCGATGCTTCGCATCTCTCGCGTGTATGTATATATTTGCGATAAGTCCGCATAATGCACTCTTTCCGCATCCCCCGTTCTCGCCGGGAACGGAAAATCTTGAATAACATTTTTCGAATAATCTTGTTTCTCTTTTTTGAAAAATTTCACGCCGCGCCGCGAAATGGTTTCGATGTGTTTCGCGACGCAAGAAAAATATATATCAATCTCTGCGATCAGAAAAGAAACACAAGAGAGAGTATCCGATTTAATACGCGTAAACACGGATATAGCAATGGCGACTTTTGTTTTGTTTTTTGTTTTCAGATGAAAAAAAACAAAAATCTATCAGTTGCAACGGAAAATTAAAACACGCGAGATAGTGTTTCTCGTCACTTCGTAAACACGTCGTTTTGTATTTTTTTGTCACGCGCCTGTGTGATACATTCATTCACAAAAAGTGCAATATTTTATCATTGACGCGCGGTCGTTTCCGGTGAGAATCCTCGAAGTGACTTTCAAATATAATCCATTGTGTTTCGCGATCGTTGATCTTTAACGTGTCTTTTTCTACAACAACGACCGTCGCCGAAAGTATAAGACAAGCCGTCGAAAGTTTGCGGCTCGGTGAAGTTTGCGGTGTAAGTTCTCTCACATCGCGCAGAGTTTCAATCCACTCACGTGACGCGTCGAAGTCGTCGCGAGAACGTCTTACGGCCCGTCTCACGTTTCCCCCCGAGTTTTCAGGATGAATCGCGAACTTCGCAAATCAAGTATGATTTATTGCGACTCAGGCGACTCTCTCTTTGAGATCTGCATTAGGTTTGATTAATTAGATAATAGCAACGATTGCGCGTATATAAATCACTGCACATATTTTACATCATTAGCGTAACGTGCACTACAAAATTCTGATTTTTTGAAAAAGAGAAGAACATAAAACGAAGGAATATAAATTGACTAAAAAGTCAATAATGTAATTTGTTAATTACATGTATGTAATTAAAGAGAGATATGTTATCAAAATGTGTGTGACACACATACATATATATATATATATCTTCATACCTTTTACGAGTGACGCTATGTTTATCGCATGTAAATTTATTTTACATTTCATAATATCTTTATATAAAACCGCAAAGAGTTAATATTACGCGCGACTGTCGTATATCCCCGCGAAGCAACGACGAAATTGTCACTTGGCGTTCCTTTCGCAAAAAAATTGTCCCGAAACAATGGGCAACGAGATATATCCCGGTGCTCTTGTAAATTCGTTCTGTCCATCGATTTACAGTTTACAGAGAGCGTAAATCTTTCGAAAAGTTTCTTTTTATTAGGGGAAATCTCGAGAAAAAGAATACATATATTTTCAAAATTGCAGATAAGCATTTGTATAATCGCGGTTAAAGTCGGAAATCGAGGGGAGAGATGTTCGCGAGATAAAAGTTTGCGGAAAAGCGATTGCGCCCGTAAACTCGGCGCCCGTAATATCGCGCTTTTGCCGGCAAAGAAATATAGTATCTCATTACTGATATTGCGGTTTTTTTTATGCGATAAGCAAAGATTGGCTTATAATAAAAAGAAAGCAAAAGCACGAGGGAAGATAATGAGATAATAAAAATGTAAATGAAATTTTTTTCAAAATATAGACGCTTCGACGTATTTGCGTAATACTATAATATTAAATTTATGATCTCCCCTGAATGAGAACTACGGGGATTTAAATCCGCAGATAGCGTGTAAATCATACATAAACGTTTGCGTATAATCGAACGAAATGGAATCGAGGGGAAGGACTTGTGTCAATATCCCCTTTATCGGGACGAGGCACTTCACTTGTAAATTATACAGTTCGATATTCTCGAATCGGATTAAGGACAACAACTTTGCAACATGCATGCTAATCTTTTGCAGGAAAATTTCAATGAATATTCTTTTATTTTTATTAAAATAATTACACATAATTACACACAGAGTGTGGCGGTAATGCATATTGTTATCACTTTATTCTTTTGTGTTCAAGAACAAAAAAAATGCGAGTAAAATATGTACTGTGAAAAATAATATAAAAAAAGTTTTTAATAATAAAATTACATTGTTAAGGATTTCGGAAGTATATTTCTAAATAGATGGAATCTGACTCTCTCTCTCTCTTTCTCTCTCCCCCCCTCTCTCTCTCTCTCTGAAATAGGGTTTTTTTCTACCTCAGGACATTATTTTTTGCGCTTTAATGCCAAGTTTGTAATAAAACGGTATAATATCTTAATAATCTGTCCTCCCGCGTGCCTTTATAGGCAAGCTTCAAAAAACGTACGGCTTGACTTACACGGGAAGTTCATACCGAGGAATTTATTACCGTGAAAGGAAGGAAGTATTTTACGAGCGTCTCGTTTTATTGAAACTCGACACTTCAAGACACTCCCCCTTCTTTCTCACTCTCTCTCTCTCTCTTCTCGCGTTTTCTCTCTCAATGAAAATTTTAGAGAGACTATTAAATTCCACGCTTTCAAAGTAAAGGCATTTTTAAAAAGCGACGCGAGGTGCGCGGTTTCGCGCGGCGCAAAGACGGAACGGAAAGAGAGAAGTCCGTTTCAGAAACTTTATTGTACGAGCGAACGTTAAATTTATAAGCCCAGCGACACGTTGTGTCGCCCCCGTCCACAGAAAGTTCGTCTCTCTCTCTCTCTCATTAACATCCCGAAAAGTGCCGAGAGCGATCCGCGAATTTATATCGCGCGAAATATATCTCTCGCGGGAAAAGCCGAACAATTAATTGACAAACGAGAACGTCATTCTCGCGTCGGCGAGTCGTTATTTTTAGCGCGGAGCAAATCGATGGTGGAATCCGGCGGATCAATAGTGGGAATTCAGGCGGGTATTATAAGAAAATGGGGTTGCATCGCCGTCGGCTTTCCGCGCTTTTGGGATGGTGTCCCGAAAAGTGTTCCGCTCGAGTATATATCGCCCGCCTCACGGAGTTAATAGATACTATTACCGGCGATCAAACTCTCGGTCGAACTTAAGAGCCGCTCCGGCGCGGCTTCCGTCAGCGGTCATGCATTTTAGATTCGCTTGGCGATGTTATTACTCGCGCCTTAAGACTTCGCGCAGAAGCAACTTGAAGGCTACTTCAGGAAAACCACGAGGGAATCTAAACTTCGCTCGTGAAATTATTTACACTCCAATACACACACACACACATTACTATTTTTGTATCGCAACTTGAATTATATTTGCTTTCATTTACGCGATTGTGATTTTTTTCTTTTCGTTCGTTAAATCCCCACGAAATTGTTCAGAATTGATCAGAATTTCTAAAACGTTTGAAATAATTTCAATCGCTCGAATTTGAAATTAGGATGTAAATTTTGTTAAATTATCTGCGTGAAACATCTGCATAAATTTTCCTACGACCTTTTTTTAACAAGGTTGAGAAATATATTATTTTTTTTCTTCCGAGATATGACTGGGCGAGTTAATTATTTCGCTTAATCTGCGAAAAGCAGCCTGCGAAAATTCACGAGCCGCACGCAAAGAATCATGACGAGCTTGAATTCGTAACATTCCGTTCGCGAGGGAAAAGATTGCGGAGCGACAATTGCTGTACGTGAAGCACGTGCATTTGCACGAGTAACGAGTTTCTCCTTCGTGCTTAATACGCTGAATGCTTCGCGCTCGCGATTATGTATACAACGCGCGTCGAAACGTGTGAAGAAGCGAAATATATAAAAAAACGCGCGAGGCAGCTGCGTTTTGTCGGGTGCGAACAAAATAACAAAGAAAGATGCGAACGAGCAAAAAAAAAAAAAACATCTGTTCAATCAAAAACTATCCGAGATGTTACGACATTCATAAATGTATTTCAAACGAGTAATTGTTGCTTTGCAACTTTCTTCTCATAAAAAACAATAATCATTTAAACTAATGTATAAATATATAATTGGTCGTGTAGAGCCGTTCGCTGGATGTTGTGCAGAAAATATGTCTACACTGAGAAAAAAAAGTTGTTGAAGTAACAAAATAGTATTTGATTCAACTATATGCAGCGGTCACGGGCTGTCAATGAAATATTGATTAATGTAAGAAGATATGTTTCAATAGATATAATAATTAGGTTATACCGAAAGAGACAATTTAGTTGTTTTAACAAAATTATAATTTGCTTAAATACAGGTAACTTTGAATGTACAACACAATAGGACAACACAATATTTTGTCTGCTTATAAAAATAAGCAGTTTGATTAGATAGAAAAAAATACTTAGTACAAAGAAATTCAGATTATATTCAATTAAAGTAAATGAGAATTGCCTATTTCATCTTTTTTAACAGTATCTTTTATTTGAAATTATCACAATTTATGTTCGTCAAAACAATTCATGGTTTAGTGAATTAAATATGTTTATTACCACTATTGTTAATTCAACTTATACGAATTTGTTATCTTTATTACCATATGCTTGAATTAAAAAAACAAGATATTTCAGATAACAAACTGAAACTCAAGTAAACGCATTTAGTTGAGTTAATAGTATTTTTTTCTCAGTGTATATATATATATATATATATATATATATGTGTGTGTGTGTGTGTGTGTGTACACATATATAAACTAATTCACGTTTTCACGTGAGTTTTTTTGAATTGTAATTACGATTCTTTTAAATCATATAGGATGCTAGATTTGCATCTCGTATATGAAGAATCCCGAATACCCTCTCAAATTAATAATGATAATTAATAAACTCCAAGTGTCTCGGTGGCCCAACAGAAAAGGCGACGGCCCGGAAAGCCGGAGATTCAAGGTTCGACTCCTGGCTGAGGAGTTTTCTTCGTAATATTTTTAATTAATTTGGGAGGGTATTCGGAATCCTTTATATACGAGATGCAAATCTAGCATCCTATATGATTTAAAAGAATCGAAATTACAATTCAAAAAAACTCACGTGAAAACGTGAATTAGTTTATATATGTGTACACACACATATATATATATATATAGACATATTTTCCGCACAACATCCGAGCGAACGACTCTATACGACCAATTATACAGGGTCCGCCACTTAAATCCGGACAAATTTGAATTTGACATTCCCATCATATTAGAATGCAGCAGTAGGTGCCATATGACCTAAAGATAGGTTAGAGACGTCGATAA
>NW_018020663.1:608880-667638 GCF_002006095.1 Pseudomyrmex gracilis
ATATTTTCTGTAATAAACAACTTTTTCGAGAAAAAAATTTTTGTCCGGATTTAAGTGGCGGACCCTGTATATTCATACATTAGTTTAAAGACTTCAAAGCCCGAGATGATTCTCAGTTCATTATTAATAATCATTTAATTAATATTGGAAATGATTAATCACAATCGCATAACAAACATTGGAAAAAAAAAAACGAATGTTAAGAGTTTTAACGCGTTCTTTCTGTTAATCATAAAATAATCCAATTTGAGTTCCGGCCGTAATCCATACGATATTTACGAGAGCGATACATTACTAGTATGACGTCTCTCAAAGCGGAAGGACATGATTTGTCTGCGTGAAACTCCTTTTGAAACTGCACCGTTCCATCTTCCTATTCCTATTTATTCAGCCTGGCACAATGTGTACCTAAAGCTGACGTGCTCCAAGCTAGCGTATTAATCATCCCCCGTAAACTCGTCGCTTTATGGGGTGCACGTACATACATATACCACCCTTCGGCAATGATAGGCATTGAATACCGCGAGCTGCATCGTGGTAATCGCGACTGCGTCGATATATACACATATATATAAGCGCGCACGATAATTGTCTGATTCTAGCGATAGATGGAAATTGACGTTATACGCGATGATGATTTAAATTCCATTGTAAATTCGTTCGCAAATGTGTGTGTGTGGCGAATTGTGTTATCGAGACGCGTCGACGCGCGAATTGCAAATCCTCTCTAAAAATACGTCTGCAAAATGTACGATATATAATTTATACATAATTCAAAAAGCGTCATATTCATCATTTATGTTGTGAATAGCATGAATAGCATAAACTCTTTCTTCCGTCAACTATTTATTAAAACGGATTAAAGTGTATAATGAAACTACACCGGGCGGAAAACACAAAACACTCGGCGCGCAGAATGAGGACACAGAGGAAACAAAGAGAGAAAGAGAGATATTCGCGATGTCGTATTTTTCACGTTTATTTGGCTTGAGAAATTTTGCGCCCGATATGAAATATTCATCGGCGGTCTTTAATTAAACTCGAACGGCGGAAGAATCGCGCTGATTTGTGCGACATCATCGGCCGCGTAGTGAGTATAACAATTAACCGACAGCACGTGGTAACACGCACATACGGCACACACTCTCACTTCTGTCTAGATACTCGCTCCCATCGGGTGGAATATTAATGAGCTTCTCGCGAAGCACGTCGCGAAAGCAGTTATAATTATACCACTGTCGAGATTAGCCTCTCTCTCTCTCTCTCTCTCTCTCTCTCTCTTATATTATCGAAGACCGGAGTTTGCCACTTTAACTCCGTTCGGCAAACTAAATTACCAAGCCTCAACATCGCATTCACGGCTTTCCGCTGTTTTACAATGTAATCGAGACGGAGGGAAGTCGCGGAACTCGCGCTGCCGCGCGCACTTGTCGTTTATTTGTTCGCGCGGCAACTTCACGAAAATGTCATCATCACCACGTGCCGCGGCAACGCGGGGAAGACTCTCTTTCGTGTTCCGAGTAAGCATTTAATCAACAAATCTGAATTGTTAATTTCCGCAAAAACCACACGAGACTCTCGCGGTTGGCTACTTGACGCGTGAATTCTTGAAAATGCAAACTTCTCCCCGGCTTGTTCTCCGTGTTCATGACTGGAAATTTAATCTGCCACGTGTGCGCGCATCAAACACACACACACACACACATACAAACACGCTCACACATGTATACATCACCATTGGGTATTTTGCCAATTTCCTCTTCAGTACAAGCAAAGGGGACGATGTAATGGAAAAATAAACAACGTGCGTGTGCGTTCCCCGTGAAAAATACATGTCGTTTATATGCTTTTTCCGAGGTCAGACCGTGTCATAAATCTTTCGGACATTATTGCATCGTGTGCGCGACATGAATTATAAACGACAAAAATTTCGTAAGACACTTTCGTAATTTTTCTCTTTGAAATACGCGCGGGAGGAATTTTTGACCTATCTCCAGAAAAAAATAAAACTACTTAAAACAAGTAATTTACTTTGAATCCCGAAACGCAGATGTTTTTGCGACTGAAAAGAAAATAAATAAGGGCACGGATTATTATTATTTTTCAATAAAAAATAATTATTTACGAAATCTTTTTTACCTTGAATAAAAAAAGTGTTCAGAGAAAACAAGCTGTAGTGCGGCTAAAGAAAGTTAGTTACACATTTACTTCGCGACACGCACATTATCGGATTTTTTTTTCGCGCACACACCCTCGCCTCGTCCGAGAACGTTGTAACAGTTTTTTTTTTCTCGAGCCACCAATTTCTCAAGCCACATTTGCATTTGTAAACGCACACGGTCTGCGGAGGCAGTGTGTTATATGTTTCATTTCATTTGCACACCAACGTTGAAAATTAATCGATAGATTACGCAAACTTGCGTGTCTGCATATGGATGAGAACGCTCTATAGTTCGCAGTAATGAAGATTGTATAGCGGAAACTTTACCCCACCGGGTTGCCCGTCGCCGGGAGATACAGATTACAGGAACACGAGAGATTTGTAATTTGTTACCTCGCGATGCATCCATGAGAGCGTTTTCATCGTGCATTTGCGACCGTCAGCACGAAACCCATCCCCTCGCATCAGTTGCCCAAGCTCTGCCAGGCGTCATAAGGACGCGGAAGTTCCGAGTGTAAAGTTTACGTTTGCGATTATGCGAACACAACAGCTTTTGGCTCTGCGAACAGACGCGAATCCGAAACTCGCGTTCTCGTTCGTTTCGCGAAACAAGTTTCGCGCTTTACAAAACGACGCGAATAATATCTCTTGATACAAGATGAGAAATCATTTGTGTATTTCTCTCCAAGTGCGAAAAGGGAAGATATTTATGGCATTCTCTTGCGTTTAGTAAATTAGAATAAAAAAAAAAAAAAAAGGTTTTAAATAACTTATCATTGCTATTGTTTTATCAGCGCTTGTCAAAATATTATGACTGTAAAATCTCTCGCTATTTTTCAGTTTTTCACAAAATCAATGTAAATCTATCTTTTCACGAAAATAAATTATTCATTTAAATAACAAAATTCTGCATTTCAATGAGAAGCGCGAGATAATTCTCACGCAATACCATCAATCGTGTGTCACTTCAATTTGCCGTTGTAACGCTTCAACGCTGTCACCGCAAAATTGATCGATACACAAAAACAGTAGACAAATCGGTGATCGATAAAAGTCATTATAGTGTAACGCGAAATTTGATTGGCGTTACGGAAACGTCAGTGTTCTGGAATGTGTGTTACGTGTCACCACCGGGGGACACACCGGCGTCGGTGAGAATAAAAATCAGTGACCGTGTTAATTTACCGCGATCGAACCGAATCGAAATTGAGGGAAGAAAATTGTCGCTACTTTTTTTTCGATGAATTGCGGCCTCGCGATTTTTTCGTTCAAGCATACGCCAACAACGCGCGTTGGCGATGTCTGCGTTGTTTTTCGCGTAAAACCGGGAGCGGAAGAAATAAATTCCGGAACTCCACTTACATCGGGCGCCTTTCCCGCGGGAAAAACACCATGAAATAAGAGGTGATTTATGTTTCCGCTCTCTCTCTTTCTCTCCGGCCTTACCGCCATAAAAAGTCGAAGTGCACGTTTGGAACACGACGCTAAGGGCGAATTGCGAACGAACAACGGGGGGAAAAAAAAAAGGATAAATTTAAGGAGAAATAAAATTGTTGCAATAATTATGACACTTTTCGCGATAATTAACCCATACATGCTACCGAGGGTCTCCTAGTGTTACCCTGGTTATTATATTAATTATTAGACCTTGTGCTACACCTCAGGGTAAAATTGTCCTTAAATGTTTCAATTAATGTATTTTTAAAGTTTTAACTACGCGCGTAAATGTGTGTGTGTGTGTGTGTGTGTTGTTTCAAATACAGAAATGTGTCCGTATGTAATTACTCTTAATAAATATTACAATGATGTGATAATTTGTGATTATTTATAAGACGAAGCAAAACACGGTAATTTGAAGGTAAATAATTACGTTTCATTCTAAATAATCCACGTTGACAGGCGCAATTCAAAGCAAATACAAACAAACCGTCGCGCCAGGATACTTGCCAGGTTATAACCTGGTAAGTATGACCTCGCAGGTGCACAACGCCTGCGAGGACACAACGTTGTTGGCATATCGACCAAATGTATATGCCTTGCCCCGATCTCCATCCATCCCGGAGCGCGCTGTTAATTTATTTAAAATATTGTTTGCGTTTGCCTGCGGGTTTTCTTTCTGTTTTCTTCCTCGCGAGCTATAGTTATTTCCGAGAACGTTACGAGATAGACACTCCCTGCGGCTCGATTCGAAACACATTTGCCGTATCCGCTGCGCACTTTGAGAAAGACGAAGAAAATGTCTTGAGCGAGTCAAACGGCGGCTAACTTGTTACCTTTTTTTTTGCGTTGATATTCTCGTGTGTATGCAAGTTGCGCCGAAGTTTTTGTTTTACTATCTCCGTGTACGACTTTTCGAAAGCCCTTTACTGTTATATTATTCATGGCGTTTCGTCACACATCCTCGAAGTTGCGCAACGCGCATACTTTTTCCGTTCCGCGCGTTAAAAATTCCAAACCTAATATCGCACACACAGGCGGAAAAAGTTAGCTCGGTTCATTTTATACGTAATACGTAATGGAAATCGACTTTTCCCGCAAAAACGTGAGCTATCTGTCATTTTGAATTTTATAAAACTTACGTACATAACGGAAAATCGCGTACGCGGTTTATTTTGAATAATACGATATACGTACCTACGTATCTAATAGAGAGAGATCGATTTGTACAGGAAAACTCGAGTCATCTTTTATTTATGTAAGCGAACGAGTGAGAAAGTTACGTGACTTATTTTACACACACACACATAAGACATAAGACGTGATACAAAAAGAGACGGAGGAGACGTCTGAGATTAAAAAATTCAGGCAAGAGAAGCAAACGGACTGAAGATGTGTAATTTTTAATTACTCGAATCGAGTGTGTTTTTTAATCGATTGATTGAATTCGAGAATTATTATTTTTCGGTTGCGTTTGTTTCTTGAATAACGTTCTGCACGTGTTCAGAGAAATTCGCACCAATCACAGGCCGTAGTAGAGTGATAAAAAAGCTCATTTTCTTGCGACCGCACCGCCATCGCGATAATTTTCGCGGCGCGCGTGTATACGTGCGGAAAACCTTGAAAGGCCTCTCTCTCTCTCTCTCCCTGCACTTTGACCCGCCTTCTTTTTCTTCCTCGCCGTCGTAAACGTCGACGGGGTCGGCCGTGTTATGCAATTAGATTCCCGTGGATAAGAGGTCAACCTGTTAGGAAAGCCGACCTCAGCTGCCGGCGTGGCTCGTGGTCATGTGTTCGCCTCCTGTGATGTTGCGCTACGTGCGCCGTGACAAACGAGCCCGTTAAATGACCTAATTAGCGCGTATACACGCGCCCTCCCATCCCCGGGTCCTTCAAATTCCCGGACCGAATTCCTACCGCTTACCGATACTATACAACCCCGTTGGCGAATGATTAGGCCTCGAAACAAGGCGCTGCACGAGAGTGCATTAGACTCTTGGTTTTGTTTATTTACAAATTGAATTATGCGAAAATTTCTCTTCAAACTTGAGATTATGAATTTGTGAAAAATCGATTCCTTTTTCGAATTTTTTTCGAGCTATCAAAAATACAAATCGCGAAAACAAATCACGCGCTTGAAAAATTCGAGCTCTCGACGCCCATCAGCGTCGAATTCGTCGCATCTTTGAAAGAGGAAGAAGGAAAGAAAGAAAGGAAGGGCTTGGCCTTTTGGGGAGCGAGAAATAAAGTCTTGTAAGATGAATGCGCGGAAAAGGGGTGGCGGATCCAATTTCTCAAGGGGCATGTTTGGTAACTGCCGCACGGAAAAAAAAAAATGTCGGCGATAATAAATCGACGCTCGACTCGAAACTTTGATGTAAAATCAACGAGAAAGTTTCGCCTTACGGCCGTCATAAGAGACTAGGTCGAATCTTCGTCACTTTATTCTTTTTTTTTTTTTTTAATGATAAACTCTTTAGAGTTAGCGACTAAATTTTTCTCGCAAACTTCGCCGGAAAATAACGACGATACAATTTAGAGAACTCGATTTAAAAACATTCTGTAAAGCGTGTAATACGATCAAGAATATATTTTGCAGTCGTGCTTTGCGAGAGAAAGAGAGAAAAGAGTTTGAAAAATTTAGTGCTTGCGAAACTAGCTGCATGTTTTTTGATGCGTTTACGCAGCAACCTCCTACGAGAGAAACGTAAATATTCGCGATACTTGAAATACGATGTAATTTCCCAAATGCAGAGGAATCCTCTACGTGCATCGGTTGCAACAGAGATATAACGTCAGCCGCACGTCGTGCTTTCTATGGCGTTTCCGAATATTCAGAGAGCTGGCACGACACAGGATATAAAGGTATCCGGTATGAAGGAAATGACAAGAGAGAGAGAGAGAGAGAGAGAGAGAGAGAGAAATGTTTGGAATTTTGAAACAGACGTTTGTAGCTGCTATTCAAGTAATTTCAACAATAGTTACAATTGCGAGATTTAATTTATTGTATTTGCTCAAACACAGGTCAGAGATCAGAAGGTCAAAGATCACTCAGTGTGTAATTTCGTATTTCATTGCAAAAGTACAATAAAAATACTTTTATGTACAAACTGATCGAGATTTATTTTTTTTTTTTTTTTTTTTTTTTTTTTTTTTAGATCATGTTATATCTCGTCGTAACTTAGTGCAATATCTCTTTTGTTACGTATAGTTTTATTTTAAAATTACAAATTTTTTAAATTTTAAATTTAATGTATCAATAAATTCTCTTCTCTCTCTTTCTTACAAAAAAAGAAAATTTAAAAAATCTAGTTTTTTAAAATATTAAAAAATCGATTTTTCTCTTTTGTAATGTTATAAATAAATTATCTCAGTTTTTATAGACTTTTAATTTTTAACTACTTTTTACTTTCATATTACTTTTTGTTAACGTAACTATTAAACTGAATGAGAAGAGAAACGCATCTTTATAAAACACACTATATTTAGAACATGTAAAATCAAATATTAAGAGTTTACATGGCTCTCTATATTACACGCATGAAACATATAACCGTCCGTATGAATCTCTCAAAGGGACTTTTCGATGTATTTCAAATAGCAAATTCCGAACGACAAGTGCGGTATATGTAATCCCGCGAAAGAAATTGAAATCGTGTAACGCATGTTTTAACCCAAATTCATCGAGAATCCTAATTCGGCGTATTCCGAAAGGGCACGCATGGAATTTTGATAGAATCTCGGCTGCGGCAGATATAGCGATAAAAGATTCTACGTAGCCTGCCACGATTCCATCTAGAATGGCAAGCAAAGAGGATTACACATCACATGTAAAAGTA
The DNA here is from genome assembly GCF_002006095.1 of Pseudomyrmex gracilis. Taxonomy (NCBI): domain Eukaryota; kingdom Metazoa; phylum Arthropoda; class Insecta; order Hymenoptera; family Formicidae; genus Pseudomyrmex; species Pseudomyrmex gracilis. The sequence continues at coordinate 616,318 of NW_018020663.1, forward strand.
TTCACAACTCAGTTTTCCTTTCCGCCGAGACTTTGCCGCATGACACCCGTTATCACGTGCGATCACGTATCATATACGCGCAATCCAGCTGCTTTTCGTACGAAAATGATCGCTTTTGTCAAACATATTCCATTTAATTCTGTGAACTTGTGCAATCTTTTTTTTTTTATTTCTTTATTTGTTATATTTATAACACATGTTATATATGTTATAAATATAACAAATATAACAAAATTATATATAACATATGTTATATACAATATATTTATATAATATATTTGAAATATTATATAATATATTCCATAGCGCACGAAAATAAGAAATAATATACGGGTATATTACGCGTGTTGATAAAAGAATTTTGAGGATAAAGCCACGAACTTGTTTGAGAGCAGTATAAGGTAAACTCGAGTATTATGGCCATACGAGAAAAATGGCTATAGACTGTAATTTCACCAATAATTGTTTAATAGTATATTTTTGTAGCCATTCTTAAATATAATCAGTATTTACAGTAGTTTATGTGCGTACATTATTTAAAATAACAATATTATAAAAATTATATAATAATTTTACTTCCGATTGCCTGCAAAGTTTTGCATATATCCACTAAAAGCTGCTATAACGTCGAATAAATTGCAGTTAATAAGCTGCCGTAATCAATATTACATACATATAATAAAGGTACATAAATTGTAATATAATCATTAATTTGTGTAGTTTGATTTTCATTATTTATTTATAAATACTATGATCATCTTTTTCTCACACTTCGGGAAAGATAGCCCATATATATATATATATATATTTTTATGACTAGTAGTATAATCTACAATGTATTTAATCGAAATAAACATTGTTTTTGCTATATAATTGTTTTTATAGTTTAAAGTCATTTCATCGTTGCGTTTCATAATTAAAAAAATACTGTGCATGAGAATATTAACAATATGTAATAATCTTTTACGTACAATAAATGTATTGTATACAACATATAAAAAATTACTAATTATATAATTAAATTATAAGTTTTACTTGTATCTTTTACAAAAAAAACATGTACGGCTAACTGTCCTGTAATAGCATGGCCATCTTTTCCCTAAAAGTTGAATAAGATGGCCAATGCATTCATTTTAACATTTTGATATTAAATTTCTGTTAAATGTTTTTTCTTTAATTTTCAATAGTTATTATCACTTTAAGCTTCAGTGAAGTGAAATAAAAAAACAATATTAAAAAATAACAAAAATAAAGATTTGTTTTTTGCATTTAAAGAAAACTATGGCCATCTTATCCGGGTTTACCCTACTTGATAGGTGCTGCCAATGTATCTCGCAAGAAGACAGAATCTTGATAGAAATTTTCTCTATTAACCCTTATCATCCCGCAGCATCGTTTGACGAATGTCGAATCGGGGTGGAAGTCCACGCAAAGATATAGGAGATCATTAGATCAATCTTCGGTAGAAGGGATTCGAAATGATTGCCTGAGGCTACCGCGATAAGAGGTCGCATCGAGAGAGCACACACGAGACAATTTGCTCTGTATCAACTGCAGAGTTGATTTTAATTAAAGCGCCCGCCGCGACCACTTCGATTAAATTAATATTTGGATGTCCGATGTCTGATATTGCGTGCATACGCTGGAAACGGTTGGAACGTTTGATTTCGTTATCGAAACGTAAAATCGCAGAACGTTTCATATTATACAAATATCTATTAAATATTGGAAATATCGCTCTTATATGTTAAATAAATAAAAATTATTCTCGTATTAATACGAAAAAAATAATATTAACGTGGAGCGAGTGGAAACGCGTTAGCGTCCGGTCAGACGATTGCGAGCATTGCTTTTGAAATGAAGTTCGATACATCGAAATAAATGAAAAAATTATCCGTTTATTTGTTAGCAATTATCAGAAATATGAAAACGCATTTTTATTAGTTTTTGTTCGTTCGTATAACGTCGTTAGATGTGGATCACGCGCAAATGCTACTCGCGACGTTTGTTTGAACGCCGAGCACGAATCTCGGATAAATTTCCTTCTACCCGTGAGGAGACAGAGATGTTCATTTAGATAATTTACCGCGATAGAGTCAAGGACTCTCACAGTGACCCGAAAAGTCTTGACTTTACGGATTTTACGGTGTATCGCGGGTCCGGGGCTCAACTGGGCTTTGTCTTCATTAATTATGGTTTTGCAACGGCTTGTTTGGTTTCTTGTGTTTTTTCTTCTCGCGCTCTCTTGTTATCCGAATGATGTCACACGAGATCGATAGCACGGATTTACAATACATACATCGAGTGAAAATAAAGCGAAGTTTTCACCCATCAAGGCTCTTCTTAACGAGATGTTAGAAGGGCGAGATAATTTCGTTCCCGCCGTCTGACCAGACATCGACATTTTCCACTTATTTCACCGAGAGCCCGTTACCTCGCTTAATGACGCGCTACAATTAAATTTTCAAATGCCTCCGCAACTGCAGACCGTTCTTCTTCCTTCGTTCTCTCTTTTCTCTGTTTGCTAATGAGGCAATTATTTACTTACCTTATTTAACGAATTACATTCTCGCGCCTCGTTTAGCCGAGGCTCGTGAAAAAAAAAAGAAGCGCAACACACTTCCTACTCGCAAAGATAAAGCTTCCGTTTCTGATTCTCTTGTTTTTATTAGATTTATATCTTCTGAACTCGCGATAGTACATAGAAATAAATTTTGTTTGTAACTTTTATTAGCGTATTGATTTCTAACTAAGATAAAATAAATATTACTTTTTAGTATATACAATTATTTCTTTCCCTCTCTCTTAATTACATGTAATTTGATTTCCACTTTTGTTAATTATATATCATTTTCGTGTTGTATACATTTGTGTTTTTTTTTAAGTTTTTATTTCATATTATCATCTCTCTCGTTAATGAACGGGTAAATGACGCGCCGTTCACGGTTCATTTTCGAAATATGTGCTGAAAGGGAAGCTGATTAAAATGAGAAAGGCAGACGCTCGCAAACGCCCACGGGCGGCGAGCGTTTTCGTTCTCGAAATCGCCCACACTCTCTCTCTCTCTCTCTCTCTCTCTCTCTCTCTTTCCACCAAGTTATTGATTGCTATGAACTTTCAATAACAACCGGTCCAGTAGCGCCGTCCAAAAGGGACTTTCAAAGGATTACACGATTGACGAGCAAGAGCTCGAGAAGCATCGAATAGCATCATTCAGCCCGGCTCCGTTCCTCTTTTTTTCTTCACGAAAATCTCGCTCCTTGCTTTTCGCGATTTCGCTTATATACGAAACAAATAAACGTTTGCTGTACAGCGACACTACATGTCTTATTTATTAATGAACAATTGGCAATTAATCGCCGGCTTTCACGAAGACTGTAAAAACACGACTTACGGAAATCCCGTGACGATTTACCCGATCGTATAGACTTCCGTTACGATCTCTACTTTCGCGCCGCCGCCGCGTCGGTGGGAAAAGCGCGCACATAAAATTTTTGTTTCCGACGTTTTCTGCTATTTACAGCGCAACGTAACGAACACGCTTCGCTGCTTGCCGCGCGCAACCATTTCGTTCGTGGACGTTCCAATTTATATCTCCGGGATTATACGCCGACTGCTAACGTTAAATTATTTGAGCGGTATACGGAGTCGCCAAGTCGACCAGCTGAATGTAACTTTTCATGTGCTCTTTCTCGCAAAAAAAATATATTCAAAGAGAAATAATTTAATTTTGCAATAAGAGACAAAAATTCTTACTACAGTGAAATAGTTTTTTTATATAAATACATGAAGACGTTCCGGCCCGTCTTTTGTGGCAAATTAACACGTATTTTTTATCGTGTATAATATTTATTGACATATAACAAGTTTTTGAAAAAACTTGAGAAAACCGCCAGCAATATTTTTTTTCGATTTGCACGCGTCGATATTGATTTTTTTTTAATAAACAAAGACGTTGCGGATTTCTCCTTTCATGTTCAAATTGAACATATTTCATCGTGTAATATCTATGTAATAAGACATTTTTTGGATCAAGAGTCTGAGCAAGTCGCCAGCGATGTTTTTTTTAACTGATAAATATATATTCGGTCATGAGAGCCGTTCGCTAGGTGTTGTGCGGAAATTATACGTGTATATATATCCAATTAGGGGGGTATTTGGGATTTCTCATATACGAGATGCAAGTATAGCATCCAATATGAATTTTAGAATTGTTATTTCAATTCGAATTTCACGTGTAAAAATTTACATGTGAACACGTATAGGGGAAAAGTGGCATGAAAGAGCTAGGTTTTGAAAGAGCCATTTTCAATTATTCGGCGGTTTCTGAACGAATTTCACAGAAGTTTTAATTTTTATATAGCAACACTAGACGTGTGTCATCCACAAACANTTGACAGATTATTAAAAATAAATAGCGTCGGTGCATCGTATTAAAGATTTTGTCATTGAAAAGTAAATTTTTGGGTTTTATTTCTTTGTTTTTTAACATTTTTGTGTAAAGAAATAATACAAAAATTATTATATCACGATTTTATATATGTATTTAGTCTCCTAAGTATGTAAATATTTCTCATTCATAGCGTTAATTTGATAGTGTATTTTGAGATTATAATTTTTAAGAGAAAAAGTTTTGAAAGAGCCGGACTATAGTGTGATGAAAGAGCCGGCTACCAAACAATCAAAAAATCTTTTTAATAAAACATCTAGCTCTGACAGTGAATGTAACGATGATTTGTTTTCAGATTCTGATGAAATATTATCAAAAATAAAAAAAAAAGGAAACTAGAAAAAGAAAATAATTATAATAATTGTATAGTGTGCACTATAAACGTTATAAAAAGAGTAAGCAAATATGATTTCAGTGTAAACTTTATTCTGATTGGACATATAGAACGTGTGGGATAAAAGAGATGCTAAAATTATTTTTGTCAAAATTGCTTCTAAAGATACCTAAGAAATTAAGTTTTTTTTCTCAATTGTAATTTTAAAAAGTTGTTTTGAAAGTTTGATTAATAAAGAAAGAGTTACTTAGATTTAAGTAAAAAATATATAAATTTAGTTGATGGTTTTGTTAATTTTGAAGAGATTGTTATGAAACTAGTTTTAGCATTTTGGTTAACAATTGTTTGTTAACAATTATATTAATGTTTTGTTAACAATTGTATTAATGTCTATTAATAGTTTGTTTATTATTTTGTTTATAAACAGTTAAAGATTCTTGTTATAAGAAGGCGGCTCTTTCATAACATTCGATGGCTCTTTCAATGCCCATATGTTATGAAAGAGCCAAATTTTTGTTTTTTTTTAAATGGACATATGTCTACTAATCGTGTTGTTTTTGGTCTTCTTGTTTATTGCATTGTATACTTGACTAAATAAACAACAAATTGATGTAAGAAACATTATGCTTGATTATTTTTTACATCGTTTTTTTAGCCCTTTACTAAAACTGGCTCTTTCATGCCACTCTTCCCCTATATGGATATATATACACGTATAATTTCCGCACAACACCTAGCGAACGGCTCTCATGACCGAATATATATTTATCAGTTTAGAAACTTCAGAGCCTGAAAAGATTCTTTAATTGTTTAATGTTTTTTTTTTTTTTTTTCAGTATAATACTCGAAACATTTGTTCTCTCGAAAATTATTCTCAGGCGAATCTTATTAAGTTTTAAGCGGCAAAATAAAAGAACCAAAGTTCTCTGGGGAACGGTGTACCCGCGCCTCATATTTTTCTGAGAATTCAATAAATGTACGAAAAAGTATGATTTCTATATTATGCTAACGTTCGCGCATGAATCACGGCCCGAATAGCTCGAAATGGAAACGTTTGATAAAATGATCGTTTCCATGCGAACCCGCATTTCGTGCGAATATAAGCGCACGATATAAAGCCGCACGGCGGAAAATATAGAAGTAGTTAGAATACAAGATAAACGATGGTTGAGAGAGACCCCATTGTGTGTTAAGATTCGTAATTCGGGCGCGTGCGAAGAGACGGATTTCGCTTTAGCCGCAGCCTCACGCGGCGCCGCACGGCGCGGGGACGAGAGTCTCTAGGTATTGAAAATCAATTCGCGTATCGGGTGATACATCGGGTTGAGTGTGTGTAACGAGATACTTGAATTATGCGGCTGGTGCATATATATCCTCTTGCCCATGCGACACAATGATCGCGTATCCGTGACGTGTGTACAGCAAATTTCAATTTCGCGTTCAAAGCCGCGAAAATCACCGGTCTAATCTCGTCGTTGACGCACGCGCGACAAACGGGCGGCCCGGATGTGAAATCGGATTTCGATTTTCCGCGACCGATCAATCGGACGGCTTTAAAATCGCGGGACGAAGAAGCGTATATTACACAGTCCGAAACCATTTATATGTCGCTGAAATGTTTTTTATTGCGCTCTCGAAATAGCATGATAACTAATCGAATATCGATCTTTTCGGAAAAAAAAAAAAATCGTTTTTGCGTCGAACGACTTTTTCATCGGGATGCGAAATGTTCCAGGCCTGTTAACTAGAATCAGTTCGGGGATGATGAGAGAGATGATCATCAGAGCGCGCGCATGGCTTGTCGAAGCTTGTGAACAAGAACTCTTGGAAATTGATTCCGGACCAACAAGTGCGATCATTCAGAGAGGACTGTCGATAATCCGAGCGTCGAATTCAATAAACACGCGCGAGTGTGCAATATAAGTAACGCGCAGAATCCACGAGTGGTAATTTTAACGAATAGTTTGTTATACATTTTGAAATACCTTTGGAGTACATAAAAAATGTATACAAATTTGTTTTCAAACAGTTCAAAAACAATTAACTTGAGAAACATTTTTTCTCTCTGTGTTTTTCAGTATAAGAATAATTTAAAATCTCGAAGTTTCTGCAAAGATCAGATCAGATCGTTTAGAAATAATTTATACGTTCGAGATAAATCGTGAGAAATTACTTTATTTATTTCGAGAGTAAAATCGATCTCTCTCGAGAGAATAGAAGAGTCTCGTTTATTTCAGCTTGCGCTACATCTCGGAAGAAATCGTTCTGTTTGACGATTCAAGAGCTCAACGGCTCTTCGGTGAGTCCATTTTTCACCGCGGCATCACCGAGCACTCTTCAGTCGTGTAAACGGTGTTGCAGAGTGAAAAATTAGAATCGTCGGAGAAGTCGAAGTGCAGCTTTTCTCCGGTATTCTCGGCTAACGCGACATATATCCGCGAAATAAATATGTGCGCGAGTGACGATGACAAATGCGTTCTCGCAACGCGAGAAGAAGAAGCTAGTCCTTAAACAAACGCCAATTTTCCGACTTCACCGACAGACAAAATTCCTCATATTACGTATTTTCTCTCGCCAACTTATTTCGAACGTTTATTACATTATAACTTTTTAGTTTTCAAAACGCTGAGGAAAACACGCGATAATTTATAAATCCTATCTTTTTCTAGTCTTTTTAAATACAATTTTACATTGTTTTCAGATTAAAAAATCATGTCGATTTTTTTCCTTCTTTAATGGGAAACTTTACATGAAACTAAACCTCGCGGTCGTCAAAAAATTTCGGAAGTATACTGTGAGCAAAGAGAAAATGTGAATCTTTCGTGCTATATATCTCGTTCAACACTCGAGCGAGAGCATCAATTAGCGATGGAAAATCGTCATTCGCGAGGTCGGTGCACGATTTCATGCGGAAATCATGTCCCCGTCACCGATGAATTGAAGTTCCGGCTCGTGCAAAAGTGCGCACGTGTTATCGAAGCCGGAAATGAACTCGCATTGGTACACGTTTTTACGTTTGTGCGTTTGTTCGGTGCGCGCCGGATGGAAAACGCGAGCGCATATAAAGAAAGAGAGATATAAGCAAAGCCGGGCGACAAAAAAAGAAAAGCGCCATTAAACCGCGAACAAACGGGCGGATCCTCGACGACGACCGGTTGTAAGCTTTTATAAAGCTCGACTTCTGATAAGTTTCCGTGCGGAAGTAATTATCATAGAGTTCGTAAAAAAGTGCTCCAGCACTTTCTTTCTCTCTACGGGATGGCGAACATTACGATACGATAACGCGTTATCAGCAAATCAAAGTAATAATTTACAACTAAGTATGCAAATAGAGGATTAAATATAATGTGGTTAAATATAATTTATTTTTATACACGTTTAACCGTTCAGAAAACCGTCGTTTATTTTTTTAAATCTTGTAGATTTAAAAAATATACAAAATATACAAAACTTACTTACCGTATATCTTATAAATTTATGGTGCTGATTCAGAGCCGCCTTTAGTGGCTCCCCTAAAGGTTAAATATATTTACATACATTTACATTTTTTGCGTATTACATAAATAATTGTGTTATAAATATGTAAGAGTGACATATTGTTGTTATATATTTTGTAGATATAATTAGATACTTTATAAACGAGAATTCACCCTGTTACGCGTTTCTTTCGCTTGCTCGGTTTTTATTTTTTTTTTTTTGTTTTTTTTTAAATTTTGGAGCGAGAGAAATGAACTCTAACAAGCTTTAAAACACTCGGCTCTCGTGTATCACAGGCAAACAAATCCGGAAATAAAACGGTGGCAAAACGGCGACGCTTAAATTAGAGAACCTTACATATCGCATTACACAAACCGACGGGAGAAAGCTCAAAAACTCGCCGTCGGTTAAGCGAGGAGTTAATTCGATTCGGTGAAAAATGCAGCGAGCTTCTCTCTAGCCGAGCAGAAAACAATTTCACGGCGCAATATGCATTATTATGCAAAGCGGCCGCGCGTAAAGTTAGCCTACGTAAATTACGCTTTTAAATCCTTTCACACAATGGGAAACTTTTGACGCACGGAACAAATACCTCGGCATTCGAGAGCAGGAAGAAGGGATGAAGAAGAGAAGTGAAAAAAGAAAGGGGAACGGGAATAAATTTCCTTTCGCTGTTGAGACCGAAGTTCTCTCGCTCTCGGCAGCGTTTCGCTCTCCCCGCGCAATTAACCTTTAAGAGCACCCCCTGGCCCCGTTTTCGGAGCGCCAGCTCCCTTTCTCTCCCTCTTCTTCGGTATCATTGTCCGCATGTCGGCGAAACATTCCGGCAAAGTACAATTACGGCGGACGGCAGAGCAGCTCGTGCTGCAAATTACGGGGACATCGTTACGCGCCACCCCGTGATGGCGCGCGATTAACCCACGTCTCGCCGGCTGATTTTATCATCGGTCGTAAGCAATATGTCCGGTCGCCCTCGTACATATCGGTCGAGGGTGGATAACGTTCGCGGATCACGACAAAAGCGTCCTCGACGACGACGACGACGACGACGGATCCTTTCAGATTCCGACCGCGTTGAACAGCACACCGGCCATATTCTCCGGAAATTGCCAGGACGACGATATCGATCTGGCAATCTCGAATCATTCGGTATGATTGATTGAGATTTGTATCTGGATTGGCGAAGCGTCGGAATATGCAATATTACTCCATTTGTTACTCGACAAAATCCGCCGGAGCGAATTTTGTATCGGAGGTTTTGTATCAGAGCGAGGGTCTGTGTTTGGAAATTATGATGGAAAATAAGCGACAGAACGGAAGATAGGATGATATTATGTAGAAAACGATAAGATAATTTGTCATTGGCAACAATCTAATTTGACATTTGTCGAGTTTTTGGTCGACGGTGAGTGATGGTAATTCTGATGTCTGCACACGATTTTTGTTCACTCGATGTTTCCGTAACGATTATTACACGAAGAACTCGATAGGTCATTCGCGATAACGAAATGGACTGCTTGCTCGCTGACAAATGCTTATAAGAGGAAGAAACGATTTAATGTTCAGCGCACTTCTCGGTCGACGCGATCGACAAATGCGCGGGTTTCTCTGTCACAAGCGTGATAAGAGCGTCGATCAACCCCGTGAGACAATACGGAGATCGTAAATTCTTGGACATTCAATAGTACGTTTGTTGCAGACATTTATGTCACGTTTATTTCTTCGATTTTGAGCAATTTACGAGCGAACTTCGCTATTTATTCAGGAAAGTTACCGAATTTCGACTCGGGAATTTTTAAGACAGCACCGATAATGAGAGTATCGATCTCTCGCTCTCGTGGAATCGTTTTTCTCGAGAGAGTTTTCAAAAAAGAACTAATGACTTATTTTCTAAAATAGATTTACACAATCGAACCTTTCTTCTTTTCATTCTCCCGCTCTGCTTTCGAATTTAATTTTAATGTACGTACAAGAAATAAAATTAAAGAAAACTATTTTTTCGAGAAAGTAAAAATATAATAAATCATTCTATATTATATAATTTATTTTATATTCCATAAAAAGTTGCATAGAAAATAATTTTAAATATAGTAGATTTATCGTAGAATTTCTTACAATAATTTTTATAGAAAGACTTAATATTTTTGCGACATTTAATATTGATAATTGTTAGAAAATTCTCTTTGTAAACTCGCTCGCTTGCCGAATGTACTTTGCCGACGATAAAAAAAAAAAAAAAAAAAAAAAAAAAAAAAAAAAAATACAAGTAGCCTTTTCTTACATCTTTGAAAGATCGGGACTTTACAAGGTTAGCCCGAAACCTTTCAGCTGAACTTCGAACGAATCTTTCAGTTCGAAGCTTTCTACAGCAGCGAAGATGTAAGTGGAAGTAGGACAAAAATTCTAGTCCACATGAAGGATGAAATGGCGAAGTCAAATCTGCGCTCGTGAAATTCGTATGTATTTTTGCCACTTTGACTAGTCGCGACTTTCACGCGTCACGTACTTAAGTTGTTTCCTATCACGCAAATTGACGGTGGCTTTGCGTAATACCAGAGACGTCGACGAGCAAAGAACCTCCGTAACGCGTTAAGTCTCCACCGTCTCTTGGGCGTAGTAAAATGAAATTATGTATTTCTCATTTTGCGTCATTCAACACGTCTTCGTCGATCTATATTCGACGCCAGCAATTCTTGCGTCTGAATCAAAGCGAAACAGTTAGGAGATAGAGAGAGTTTTCCATCTTTAACGATTTATTCAACCATCAACGTTGATTAAGATTCGCGAATTTAAGCGGCTGAAAGCGCGTGATGACTTGAGACGCTTTTCGTTTTTCAGCAAAATTCAATCTCGAAGTGTTGTAATTACATATTGCAATCAGGTTGTAATATTTATAATAGAAAAATATACGAATCGGTCTCTATACAACCACAACCGGTTTTCGTACGGGGTTTCGTTCTTTATTTACTTAGATTCTCCTTATTTTAGTTTTAAGATTGATAAGAAAATTTATTCCCTTTTCTTATTTACCGTTTGCGAGATATGTTTATTACGATCTTTTCCTGATGTTTGTCTCTTTGCTTAAGAAACAAATCTATATGTATCTACTCGTACACATCTTAAAAAGTTAACACAAAATAAATATACAATATTTCTCGCGTAAGTCCGGAAGCACAGACTTAACTCCTGAGTGTCGGGAAACTACTACTACTTTTAAGATTTTCCATAAAAAAACAGCGGATGCTTTTTTCTTCTCATTTCACGAAATATTGTTTTTTTTTTAGATCTTTTGTCTGTCTAGGGTCATGTAGCTCGCGCGAAATGAATACTCGTCTCACGCTTCTTTATGGAAGTTTATACGTTGCTGTCCGGGATGGGAATTGATCTTTTATTTATTTTTTTTTTTTTTGAATGTGCGCGCGCGCGCAAATTTACTCTGTGAGAAAGAGCGCAAATTACACATACGCGAAGAAAGAGAGAGAGAGAGAGAGAGAGAAACGTGCACGCGGCAAAAGACGTGTAAATGTTGGGAAGAAAAGTGCGATGTCGAAATTGATATATTTATGGGCATCTTATCTCCCTCTCTTTTCGGAAAGCTCATGCGGATCCTTTCCAATCAACGGCGAGAGAATCTCGGAATGGATCAAGTATTTGTGGAAAAGAGTTAGGACCCGCGCTTCGCGATAATGGAGAAGCTTTTACCTGATTTCTCCTCTCCCGCGAAGAGAGGGGAAAACTCGGATAATAAATACTTCCGCGCGGACTCAATCTTGAAATAATCTTCGCGCGATACGACGGATACAAATGGTCAAAGCGCTTCGCGCGTTTAATCTCACGCCGGATGTTCGCGTTGAAATCGATGAAAACGTCAAAATTAATTTAATATGTCAGTGGTGTAAAATAATGTTGCAGAGAAATTGGAAATCGATGATCTTTAAGTTGATAGTCCGGGAAGAATTCAGGAATCAGCGCGCGTTAAATTGTTAAGATCAAGATTTCTTTTGTATTTGTGCGACGTCAATTTATTGCGAAATTTTATTTGGTAATTATCAAAATAATATTAATCATATTAATAAGGACAAATTGATAATAGTGAAATGCAAAAAATTGAGATAAAAACTCGTTGTTTCTCTAAAAGTTTCGAAGAGAATAAGTACGATAGTTTTATACAAATCTACGTCGCGCCTGATTACCACGTGAGCGACAGGAAGTGATAATTAACATTCAGGGCCCGTGTCTGAGCACAATATCTATGCGATACGAGATATCTCGGTAGCTGTGTAACGTAACATTGCATCGTCGTGTCGAAGACGCCGGCAATCGTCGGCGAACAATGCGATTACCGTTAAAGCGCAAATTAACAGAGCAATCATCGAGTAATAAGCCAGCAATCATAATCGACGCGTGTAATACGAGAGAGAGAGAGAGAGAGAGAGAGAGCGCGTGGCTGTTTTCTCTCTTTGTCCCTCATTACCTGTCGATTAACGTCTCTCTCTAACAGAGAATAATATTAATTGACCGCATGGCAATCACGTCACATTGTCATATCATTCCCTTTGTGATCCGTCAAGACTGATAAAGCGCCAAGCTAATTTTGCTGATTAGGCTATCGACAGTATCGACACGTGGGTTAATTGCGCTAGTCTAATCGAGATTGTTCTCATTAAAACGGAGAGGCAGAGAGAGCTCACGTGTGCACATTGCAGTTTACATTTCGACTCTGTCAGCTTTTAATAATAATTTTCCGCAAGAACCATGTTCTTTGCATGTTGTTAAAATAACATGTCGTCGAACGTTCGTCGAGTAAAAAATACATTCCGACTTCCAACTTCCGAGTCTTCTTCATCTCGCGTAATATTTTTTTATTATTTTATACATGTAATAAGACTTTTACGTTTTGAAACAAGTCCCTGGAGAAGCCGCCAGCAGCAATGTTTTTTCGCTTCGCACGTCGCGTCGTCGCGATGATGTTTTTTTAATAAACGGAAACGTTGCGAACATCCATTCGTGGCAAATTGAACCTATTTCATCATGTAATATCTATTGACATGTAATAAGACTTTTACTTCTTGAAACAAGTGTCTGGAGAAAAGCCGCCAGCAATGTTTTTTCGTGTCGTTGCGACAGTACTTTTTTTTTTAATTAACGAAGAGAAAGTCTCTCTCTCTCTCTCTCTTTCGAAGAATATTATATTTTGTAAGTTATATCCAGTATCTTTTTACTATGTAAGAAATTTTTCTTCAGAAATTTTTTTAAAGAAAACTCTCTTGAAAAGCGCTTTTTTATTAATATACAATTTCGCGTAATAAATGTACATTTTTATAATATCCTCTTCTAAATTCCGGCGCTAAAAAGAGATTCTTTCGTTTTAACAGAAAAGAATCTTCTGAAGCGTATCTGACATTCTTAATAAGAATGTCAATTGTCTCTCTCTCTGAAGTTCCTTGGTAAACGAAGAATATAAATTCTCAGTCTCAGAGAGAATGTTTCAGAAAACTGACAAAAAGAGAAACAAAATTATTCTTATTCATTAAGAATATCTGTTAAGAAAACTTGCAAACTATACAATATCCTCTTACCTCGGGACCTATATACGGTTTTATATTTCGTGTGAAATTCATTTTGAAGAGAGTTATTTCGTCGCCAAAGACTTATTCCGTTCCAAAAACCGTGTCCGTTTTATTGTTTTATTCTCGCGATGTCGTGCGCAACTTGTTTTTTTTTTTTTTTATCAGAGGTCTCGCAAAAACTGACGCAAATTACCGGAAAATCGACCACACGATCAAGCACGCTGGGCCGAGAGAATTTTCTACTCTGATGGAAAAATGCAATTCCCCGATATCTCTAATATCGTCACTTGGTTGACGTCGCAAATTGCTGAAACCAGCGTATCCGCACCGTGTGCGCGCATTTTTGCGAGACGAGCGATGATCGTCGCAGAGACGAGCGTACAACGAATTGCGAACCGTATATAGTACGTGCTGATTGAGCGGTCGTTTGTTATCAGCCGCATCGATATTCCGCGGACGACGCAATAAAATATTGTTTTTCCCGTGAATATGCATGCGCAACGACGTTTCTCTGTACGCGTGAGAATCGACGATTCGATGGGTTTTCCGTATTTTTCGTTTCGCGAGCGACGTTGAATAATCTATAACGAAATCGTCTTAGAGACACAAAGCGGAAATATTTGTCGCGGCGAGCAGCGAAATAGAGAAAACGAAAGGAGAAATCGAATATAAATATTTATCAAACAATAACTGGAAAACGCGTTTCGATTCCGGAAGAGAATCGAGAAGAATCCTGCGAGTGAAAATTCCATTAAGAAACTCTCGAGATCTATCTTTGTCATATCGGATTGTGACGTCAGAAGCGAGAGAATTGCAAGAAGGAGTGATACGTCTGATAACATGCCACGTTACATGGAGGTTTGACAGTATCAATAGCACACTTGACTGTGAGCGTATCACTCGGATATCTTGAGATATGAATAAAGAGAGAATCTTGGCGGAAAGAGAAGATGAAAGGATAAAACAGATGAAAATATAAAATACCTTTCGATTCGTATACAATGTAACTGTTTTCCGTTTATTTTCAGTTGTTTTTTATATTATGTTCTCAATGTAATTTGTCAATATAATATTTTTTTGATTATTTATATATATATTTTTTTATATAATTCTAATTTTTATATACTTTATATGCTACATTTCTAATTTCTCTCTCTCTCTCTCTCTCTTTCTACTTGTTATATGTATTTTATATTTTATATTTCTACGTTTATATAAATTTGAAAAATTCGAAATGTTATGAAAAAAACTCAATACATTTGTAACTTTCAACTAGCTGAAAAGATGATTAGCAAAGATCCGTCAAAGCAGTCGGATAAAACGTCGTGTAAAACATCGCGATACATATGTAAGATACTTGTTCGCCTAATGAGAAGAAAGTAAATACACAAGTGAGACTTGAAGACCGGTGATCGTTTTCGCTACATGTAGCATCGGTTGATTTATGATCGCGGAAAACACTGAAGAGCGAAATTGGTAGCGTACATACAATATCGAAATGCATAGAATTCGAAACCGTGTACAATATAAACGTACATACACACACGACGGATCGATCTACGACAGCAGCGTTTGAAGGCGTAAAAGCAATTTTTTTCTGTACACGGCTAACGAATTCATTTCATTTTTTTTGCGCGTTTGATGTTTTTTTCCTGGGTTTTTTGTTTTTTTTTTTGTTTTTTTTTTTTTTTTTTTTTTTTTTTTTTTTTTTTTGAGGTACGAGTTACACATGAGTTTCGACCTCCCGTATACGTTTGCTCTTGCGTTGACACTCGACGTGTGGACGCCAAAACTTTTCTTACTCAAGTTCTAAATCGCAGCCGGTGCAACGGNGCGTTTGAAGGCGTAAAAGCAATTTTTTTCTGTACACGGCTAACGAATTCATTTCATTTTTTTTGCGCGTTTGATGTTTTTTTCCTGGGTTTTTTTTTTTTTTTTTTTTTTTTTTTTTTTTTTTTTTTTTTTTTTTTTTTTTATTAAATCTCGACCAAATGGCACATTACGACCTCCCGTATACGTTTGCTCTTGCGTTGACACTCGACGTGTGGACGCCAAAACTTTTCTTACTCAAGTTCTAAATCGCAGCCGGTGCAACGGCGGCGCATCTGCTATTTCTTTTTTTTTTTGCGCACACGTTCACAATAAGTAGCGTAATAGATCTATTCGCAAACTGTTTTTGAAAATGTATAAAGCTCGTATATCACGCACTGTAAAAAGATCTCGAAATGTGCGCACGAGTTCCGTGTGAATCACGAGCACTTTAACGACAGAATTAAACGCGACGATAAAATTGCAAGTTTCCATTAATAAAAAGCTTATCGTTTTTTTTTCTTGCGTTATTTTTCACAAGCAATTGAGCGCTTTTTTAAAGCGTTCTGTATAAATATATGGAAGTTTGATGAATGAGAAAATATTAAAAAAAAAGATATGTGAGTATATGTGCTCAAAATTTTTAACGAGTTGTTAATATTTACAATAAAATGACGAACGCAATATGTATTTTTTAACGTCAATAACAGAGCTTTGGAAAAATTTTTATTTTATGTATATAAGTTAAATTTAAAAAGAAAATTTATTTTTAAAGTGATACAGAAAATTCCTGTTTTTTCTTTCAATTTTTGTAATCGATGCTTCATAAAAATGCAAGCCTCACGGGAAAATAGTTAATAATAAAAATCAAAGTGCTATCTCTCTGTAAAACAATTCGCCAATTTTTTTTAATCGGAACAACGAAATAATGGATTTTGCAAAAGCTGTTTCGCGCTTTCACCGTGCGAACGAAATGTTTGCGCGAATATGTTTCAATTTACTAGCCGTCCGCAAGGGACGAAGAAGTTTTCAAGAAAGCACAAGTATTTTTCACGTTTCTGCGTTTCTCGTCGAGCAAAGCAACTGACAAATACAAGTGCGAATTGTCGTTTCCCCAGGCCAAATCGCGCGATCGTTGACCCAATCGATCGAAACGAAAGTTGCGGGAGAAAGGAAATAAACGACTAAGGTGTCACGTTGATGGATCCTCGTATCTACAACACGTAGATCACCGAAGACGGCAGGAATCGTTCGCACGATGGAAAACGACGCGACCTACTGATGGGATATGCTAATCGGAGAAAGAAAGTGATGCGCGCAAACACGACTTCTGTGTTAATTTGAATATTTACGCTTCACGTTCGTTATCACGTATATTATTATTTTTCTCAGTGTGTATTATTAGCATATTTCTCCGTGTAATTTTTCTCCGCGTATATTTAATTGCCGAATAATTGCTTCTGATTTCACGCGAAGGCCATATAAGATGACATATCCGGCAATCATTATCGCGCGTAGTATAGCTTAATAGCAGGTGAATAGGATTTTATATCGCGAATTTGCATACGAATTCCCTGGCGGTTTTACTTATCTCTTTAAACCTGCTGATTATATTTTGTGCCAGCTGTCAACGTTAATAATGAGGAAGGTGAATCGGATTTTATATTTTTCACATTTACATAGTAATGTGCTCGGCTGTTAGTTCTGGGTTTTTTTTTTAATCCCTCGTATTTGCTGCTTGTATTATATAATATCAGCAATATGTGTGTGTGTGTGTATATATATATATATTTTTAAAATGAAATTTAGTAATAAAAATTATAAAATCAAAGCTATGTTTAGTACGGCGAAAATGAACCAATGTGCAGGGTGTAGTGCAGATAAAAATAACGAAAGAATTTCTCTTTTCGAAACGTTTCGACTGTTTATTCAGTCATCCTCAATCGTAAGACTATGCTATAAAGCAAAAAATACATATGATAAAGATAAATTTGGCAGTAATGATTACAAAATATCAAGCAAAATACGCAAAAATAAAAAAAAAAATTAAGTAAATAAATAAAAACGCACCTATGAACACTTCACGGAATAATATTTATATATACATACGTAGCGTTAGTCTTGTATGTCTATGATGTTAGACACGGAATAATGTTTCACATTCATTTCACATTCAAACATTCTTTTACTACCGGTCACAATTTCAACTGGAACTCAGTCACTATACTTGACAAAGAATCTAACTATTATAAACGGACTTCATCCGAAATGATCTTTATAAAAATGTATAATAATACTTTGAACATAATGACAGATACCGATTTGCTTGATAAAACCTACTTACCAATAATCGATAAGATCAATTGACTCTCTACCTTTTAACTTATTGACTTTTAATTTTGTTGACAATCGTTACCATGTTATTTGTCTCTCAGTGTGTGACTGACTTTCTAACATCATAGACACACGAGACTAACGCTACGTATGTATATATACCCTAAATATTATTCCATGAAGTGTTCATAGGTGCGTTTTTATTTATTTATTTAATTTTTTTTTTTTTATTTTTGCGTATTTTGCTTGATATTTTGTAATCATTACTGCCAAATTTATCTTTGTCATATGTATTTTTTGCTTTATAGCATAGTCTTACGACTGAGGATGACTGAATAAAGTATTTTGAAAAGAAAAATTTTTTCGTTATTTTTATCTGCACTACACCCTGCACATTGGTTCATTTTCGCCGTACTAAATATACCTTTGATTTTATCATATTGAACCAGAGGACACCCCTCATTTCTTTACATTATTATAAAAATTATAGATCACAAAGAAAAGATAATGCGTTCAAGAAAAGATTGTGACAATCTCGTGTAAATTGCAAAACAATGTTTCGTCCGCAATAAATTACTTCCAAAATCTAATCGCGCCCTACATTTTCCGTGGTTTTTTTTATAAATGTTAATACGTCTTGTCGTTTCCACGAGTAGTGCTCACGCTTGTGTTACACATTACGTCAAAGTGATATGTATGCAGATGGAAGAAGCACTCGCCATTAGAACCTTTAATGCGATAACCTGTAAAAATATATGTCCCGCTAAGCTGACCGTAATGTATCAAGGGTACGTGATCTGCTTGCATTCACGGCTCATTTTCAGCACGTAGGATGTTCGTATTGTGTCAAGAGTTTTTGTGGCGAGAAAAGATTTCTCATCGTTCTTTTGCGAGGAGGATGAAATACCTGCTTGAACATTTTTTATTTTCTTTTTTGTGTATATATATATGTATATATATTTTTGTTTATTATGCACTTATGTTTTTATAAGTAATATAATACGAGCTTCCGCGAAAGATGCAAAGGACGCAGAGATTTATGTTCGGTGAAAAAACCCACCGCGTATATAAATCTGTATAATCCACTTGGTGAAAAATAAAACGTTCTGAACATACCTTAAGTGCTCCGAGTTAAATAGATCATCTTGATTACACTATTTTGTAAAAATTACCGCATTTTACGGGCGTGCTTTTATTTCGCATAAACGTTCCAATTTTTCGGCCGAGCTATACTGTAACGTCGATTCAATTGAACACGTGTAAAAGCGCAATTTCCGCAGCACGACCGACTAAACAAACGCTTTTATTGTAATTTCGCTGCATCGCATAGTCGATGCACGCGACGAATTTTATTTTAATTCTCTCCCTCTCTCAAATTTGATTTTTTTTTTGTAGAACAATAAAAATAATTTACCTTCCCGACGCTTGTCTCGTCTGCGAGACGAGAAAAAATTCGACTTTGTTCTCCGCGTCGATCGATTGAATTTGTCGTCGACTTGACGTCGACGAATAACGGCAAGACTTGAACGGTGGTAAAAGACGAGAAGTCTCTCGTGGCAGTCAGCCACGGTTGGCGAGAATCGGGACAATTAGTCGAGAATCGAGGCATGATCAAGTGGAAAATTGGAGCGGAAAAGGAGCGCGCTACTCTAATCAATTTTGATTTGTCGAAAAGTGTCTTGTTGAGTTCCATTCGGATTAAATCGGAATGTCGCTTTTGCAAACGCGCGCGCAAGCGCGTTTCTAAATTCATAAGCTCTAATTTTCACGGACGCGTAATTATTTCCGCTAGCAAACTTTTCGAGCAAAGTTTCCTTAAGTTGTGGATCTGAAAGAGAAATGTAATACAGCTCGAATATTATATGTAATATAAAGCGCACGCGTTATTATATAGAATACAAAGTAGCTCCGCGCTATGTTGCATATTTAATGAATCGATAAAAACGTCGCTCCACTTTCGAGTACAGTGAGTTTCAACTTGACGGATCTCGGCGCGTTACATAAATTATTATGATTGCGCGAAACGCAAACGGTGATTGATTCGTGAGAAAGAGAGAGAGAGAGAGAAAGAGAGAGAGAGAGAGAGAGAGAGAAAGAGAGAACGTCGCGGCTCCGCTCGTGAAATATGACGAAATATCGCGGACACGCGATTGCAATTTATTTGTTTTCGGCTCATGCATTATGCATTTAACCGCGAAATCTGCATAAATATCGATTACCGCGCAACACACACACACACACACACGCACTAAACAACCGAAATTAATAACGTCAGCGCGATATATGTTCGCGGTCGCATTCTGTGTCAGACTCGTCTAGCGACAACGAGACGTTTCTCCGAGAGACGTTTTATCCGCGAAAAAAAATACGAGCGCACGAATCGAGAGAGTTGGATAAAATTCTTGCGATAAAACGCTCGTATAATTACAAGCGAAATACACGGGGCGGATCCGCACACACATCCGCGCGCGCGACCGACATGCAGATTGTTATCGTAGGCGCCTGCTACTTTCCCGTACGCCCGATGCCGCCCGTAAAAAGCTGAACTGAAACGACTTTATGGCGGAGATAGTCGCGTTTACGCGAAGTCAGCTGCACCCGCCGCAATGAGAAATAGCGCGCGGCCAGTGTCCGCGGCGAAGAATATTAACAGCTGTAGGCGCTCTCCTTTTTTCCTGCGTAAAACGTGAAAAAAACGCCCGACTCGCTTATTGGATTTACGAATATAAAGAATGAAATAAAAGTATCTTTAAATATATTTTCTTACGTATAATTGAATTTAAAAAAAAAAAATAAAAACTTGAATACTCTGCCGGAGTTACACGTTTTTATCTTTATTTATTTGCTACAATTTTCACGTAGTTTGCATGACAAAAGCACGTATTTGCATGTATGTATATATATATATGTGTGATTTATCACCATTCCTTTATACGTTTCCATCAAAAAGCGTTTCGAAGAGACATCTCTTTGACGTCTCGAGGCATTAGTCCTTTAGACGGTCTTGGCGGTGCCTTTTGCGCTGTCTGTATGTTCCTTCTCTCCGCAAAATGTATCGCATATGTTTCGACGTAGAATTGTGTCACGCATAAATCGTCGTATCGCTTTGATAAGCCCCCGCTTTCTCACGCGGTCTCTCCTTCTTTGTCTTTTCGCAGAATAACCTGACAGACGGCGAAGAAGAAGATCTGCCTGAAGACGCTTTCTCGCTGCTGTCGGTGCTCCTAGTTGGTTCGCTAAACTTTCCATTTGATCGATCGCGAGTCGCCCCCTCGAAGACAGCTGCTCTTCCAAGAAACATTTCTTCTCTCCTCTCTCTCTCTCTCTCTCTTTTTCATTCTCTCGGAAGCTCCGATCCGAGACTCGTCCAATCATAACGCACTATTTTCAGATCCGCTCCTATAGTCTCCCTTGCGACACTCTCCTTGATCTTCTTCAAACCTCTCGAGCCTTTTTGCCGTTTAATATAATCGATAGAATCGAGTAAATTGCAATTGAACGCCAGTTCCGAGGGCAAGTGTCATAATTTCTATCTTGTCGATAAGTGCGGCTCACACGAGCTGTCAACGAACTGTCAAATCTTATTTGATATGACATTACAAGGTTGAGCCAGAAAATGTGGAGATACATGAGTTAAAAATTCTTTTTGATTTTGTTTTAGAGTTTTTTGTGTAAGTTTTTTTAACTTTCAAGAACTGCGTTGATTCATTTTTTTGCGATTAAAATATCCAAGAGACACGGACGTGATTAATTATCATGTGAATTATTTGTCTTGTAATTTATTTACTCAGGAAATATCAAAGATTTCTATGTTGATGTTGATCTTTTTCTTCACGGCTTATAAGTAAAGTCAAGTGAAACGAAACGAAATCTTGCCGGGAAAAGTTGCAGCGCATGCAAAGAACATCACACACCTCTCTTCGAAATTTCTAGCTATAGCAGCAGAATTTTTCTTAACGTCGAAAGCTTTACGTGAATTACTACACGGGGTGCTCATGTTATCGAGAGAATATGAAGGTTCACGAAAATAAAGCTTCGCGAAGCAAATCATATACTCGGCTGAATCCAGTTCTTTAAAGGGGATGTGCGCTTAGAAATCAGAACACAGTTGTTCGCCTGCGACTCTCTCTTCGGTTTTTTTTTTTTTTTTTTTTTTTTAATTTCTGTTTTAATTCACAAACCGATTCTTTATACTTCTGCAACGGCCGTATTTAACAATTTGGTTTTGTTTTTTTTTTCATAAAAAATATTCAATCTTTGAAATTGAAAGTTACAAGAAATGACGTTCGAAGTTTCTCCGACATCAAAGTCGTAAAAACTGGCACTATTTACGGTACAGGTTTTTAAAACCGCGTCTCGGTTTTATATCATTCGTATTTTAATGTCTTTTTCATCAATTGAAAATTTTATTTTATATGCCAAAGTAGCCAATGCGTGAGAGAAAGAATTAAAAAATTCTTGTAAACTTTAGAAAAATTAATTTAGACAGTGAAAGGTTTTTTGTATATCGGAGTTTCCAAAATTTTTTAAAAACTAAAAAATGAATATCGCGACTTTTTGAATTTCGAAATTTGTCGGATATTTCTATCTGCGCGACAGCGTCCGGTCATTCCGCGATGTGTTTTTTCACGCCCATTATCATGAACATGTTGCGAGATTTTCGTGAATTCGTCTTACGATTCGATCCGATGAACAATTCGGGCGGCGAATTGTCATATTTCATCGACGATCGATGACACACGTGCGATTTTCCGAAGGCACGCGCTTCTTCGAGGGGAACGACGTGAATTTGTTGAATAGCGACGAGCGTTCTGGCGGCGATTCTCACCAATCGTCTCGCGACGATACATTCCGCAGGATTCCTCCTCTTGATCCTGATATTCTTCTCGGTCGCCGGCAACGTCCTGGTCTGCGTGGCAATCTATACTGATCGCGGGCTGCGGAGGATCGGCAACCTCTTCCTGGCCTCGCTCGCCGTCGCCGATCTCTTCGTCGGCGCGCTGGTGATGACCTTCGCTGGGATCAACGACCTCCTCGGTTATTGGATCTTCGGAATGTGGTTCTGCGACATCTGGATCGCCTTCGATGTTATGTGCAGCACTGCCTCTATTCTGAATCTATGTGCCATATCGCTCGATCGTTACATCCACATCAAGGATCCCCTCAGGTAAAGCCGAAGCGATTATGTAACAATGATTGCGAACAACGCGCAAATTGAAAAACAATAACAGTCGTTTTTTGTTTTTAATTTAAAATACTTTTTTTATTAAAATAATTGTTTACTCTTTGGTAAGTGTATTTGTTTCTGCAATATTTTCTAAACTTTTTTTTCAAAGCAACATATCTGTGACTCTTTGTTTGAAAAAAAAAAAAAAAAAAAAAAAACGTATTTTTTTCTTTTTGTTAGTGCGCGATCGCTCTCATCTCTCATAAGTAGTAATGAAGAATAATCAAACATTATTTTCAGATACGGTCGTTGGGTGACCAGAAGAGTCGCCATTGGCGGTATCGCTGTTGTGTGGTTGCTGGCAGGACTCATATCCTTCGTACCGATCAGTCTAGATCTTCATAGGAATGAAGATCAACCCAAGCTCTCTAACGAAGTGGAAGTACGTAGAGAGTTTCAGAATCAATTGTACTATAAATATCAACTTTCTTCGATATATCGAGTGGCCTACTTAAATACTAAAAAACTTGAATAAAATGCCTCTCGTCGTCTCAATTTTCCGGGAGCAAACACTATCGGTTTTAATTATCGGATAATCCTCGGGCCGCTATCTCTCTCTCTCTTTCTCTCTCTCTCGAAATTTATGAAATATGCATTCTGTCTACTTTCAATAGTTGAAAGAGTATATAACATATAGTACGTATATAATATTAAAAAAAAAAATCTGCAATTATAAATATTAACTTCGACGATGTCCCGATTGAAATTGAATTCACAGTGAGCACTTTCATGCAGCGCGAAGATACGTGAATTGCCGCGGGATTGCGCTTTTGTGACGAGGATTAAAAATAAGTGACATTTCTCCCCTTTTTTTTCACGTTTGTGGCAACTTGCGCGCGGTCGTCGCGCAGTCCGCTAACCGCACCGTCTTTTACCCTTACAGGAGCACCCTACGTGTGCCCTAGACATTACACCTACCTATGCGGTGGTGTCTTCTTGCATATCTTTCTACGTGCCCTGCATCGTGATGCTGGGTATTTATTGCAGGTAAGTCTCGCGTACAGTCAACATGTACACACAGCCACATACACTCTTGGGGTGGCCATTAATTTTAACTTTTTACTTCCGCAACTCGCTCGCGTAATCGTTTGCCGTAATCTTCATGAGTGATGCAGCTTGCACGCTACATTCTATGAAACACGGGCTTGAGAGAACCGAACAATGCGAACTATCGCGAAAGCATCTCCGTCGGAAATCCATAGTAAATGAAAGATAAGTCGAGTATACACGTACGTTTAATATAAATAATCTCTGGTGGAATAATTTACAGTTAGAAAGAAATTAAATTTTCGATGGAGATGCGCGCAAATGTGTTGCTCTTCATCAAGTTTATCGTCTCTGATAGAGAACGTGTTCAATAATTAATCGGTTAATATTTGAATGAAAAAAAAAAAAAGATATAAAAGATACAATTTTTTTTTATATCTGTTCATTGTGAGAAGTGTTTTCTTCACAGGCTCTATTGCTATGCGCAAAAGCACGTAAAGAGTATTCGAGCGGTGACGAAGCTGCCAGAGACCTCGATGGCCAAGAGTTTTCGCTCAAAGAGCAGTCGCTGCAAACCGCCGAAGCCGCAGACGAAGACGAAGCCAACCAGTCCTTACCACGTGTCCGACCACAAGGCCGCGATCACCGTCGGCGTAATCATGGGCGTGTTCCTGATATGCTGGGTGCCGTTCTTCTGCGTCAACATTGTCGCAGCCTACTGCAAGACCTGCATATCTCTCCGAGCGTTCCAGGTGGGCGCGCGATTCCTGCCTATTTTATTTTACTTGTAATTTCTTATTGATACTATTTATTTCTTAGAGATTTCTTCGGATTCTTCAAATTTTTTTCTGTTATTTGTAAAATTTATCTTTTTTGTAACCAACATTTTGATGTTCCTCTTCTTGAGACAGGTTCTCACGTGGCTCGGCTATAGTAATTCGGCCTTCAACCCGATAATCTACAGCATCTTCAACACTGAGTTCCGGGAAGCGTTCAAGAGAATCCTCACGAAGGGTGCGCGCGCCCGCGGCAACCAGCCGTCGACCAGCGAGTGCGGCGAGTTTCGGTCCGTGGTGGTGCAAAAGCGCAACGGCTCCATGGTCGAGTGCAATATCAGTCCGAGATCGAGCGCGGACAGCTGCCAGGTCGGCGTGATGGCTCAACGACACCGTGACACCATAGTCAGCGCCATATAAGAAAAAAAACAAACAAAAAGAAAACATCAACGAGCGTCTTCTTCTACTCTCCGTCATCTTTAAAAACGACTTCCTTTCTTGGATCTCACTCGCCGCTTGCCGCCCGAGTCGTCGCGGTTTTTCGATGTCTTTTTTTTTTTTTTTTTTTTCATTTTTGTATTTTCTCGTCAATCCTGTCGCGAAGACTTTTGCGATCCAAAAAAAAAAAGAGATTTCGAGACGTCAGCATCCGCGTCTGGCGGAAAAAACGTTGCAAATTTAAACAGACGCTCGAATAATGATCAAGATGTTGTTTTAATGACATTTGGACTTGCAGAGTTTATGCGCTTAATTTATTTTCGAAGATTGTCGTGACGCATATTGCGCAGTTGTTTCACATGCGAATTCGCATCGATGTACATAAATAATCTACATACAGCATTGCTTGTATCAACACGCGAGACGTTTACTCTCCTACGTGCGAAAGTTTATTCGCGCTGTATTTGCATGTACGGGAGAATTTTAATTAAACGCAAAGGAGAGCGATCGTCTTCTGCTCGCGCGGAAGAAACGCGCATTCCGATTGCGGACACCTATGTGTCTCGCTACATAGCCACTCGTGTAATATAAATGTAAACTGGGGACGCTGATAATACTCAATCATCTTGCTGAATCTCTTCTCCATCAAAATGTAGCGCGCGGTAGTTGTAAGTGATGGCTGCTATTGTCGATTAATGTTCTAGATAACAAAAAATTCATCATTTGATGACATTTCGGAAAAGCCGATATGGCGTGTCTCATTGACGTCGGATTTTTAGAAGAATAAATGAAGGAGCAATATATACATATACACACATATATCGAGACACATTTGCAGAATATTATACAAAATCTATTTTGGTATTTCGTGTCTCTTCTTCTATATTCTATACGATCATCCGTATACTATAACGATAACTTGAAATATAATCTCATATAAAGTAATTTTGTGATGAGAACAATTACGCGAGAGTAACGCGAGTTTTCGTTGTCACACGCATTATATTATTCGATTTTTTTCTTTTTTTTTTTTTTTTTATTGTGAAAGAGGCTGTGTTGTTCGATCGAATATATAGAGCGCGAAAAAATTCGCGAGGACATTTTTATCCATTATAATTAAGACAATCGCCCGAATTACTTCGAAGCATATCCAAGAAAAAACATAGTACCTGCTTTCTCTCTTGATTTATGTACATATATATACACATATTTATTTATTAATGTAAAATACGATATGCATATATTTATGTAAGCGTGTGTACTTATTTTTAATATTAAAAAATTAGACAAATATTTAAATTTGATATTGAAATATTTTCGTTTTAATATTGAATTTATCATATTTTTGTAAAATATTTGTTTTTTATCGTTTCGAAAGCGACGACGCAGGCAGATAGAGAGTTGGGGATTTGTCGATTAACAGAAGAATCCGAACGTAGCGCTTAGGAACTTAAAACTAATCTTGTCAAGCAATCGTAAACTCTCTAATGGAGCAATGTCTGATAGTCGATCTACGATGTTAAAAAGCTGGGTGTTACTCGAAATAACTCGATAAGTTTCCGAATAGTAACGTCTGTCCGAAACGTCATGAAGCAGAAAAAAAACAACACACACACACACACACAAAGGTTATTTAATAGCAATAGGTACAGCGCAGCGGCGCCGCGAACTACAGAATTCATTTTCCATCGTGTAAATATAGCCATTTAATTATTTTTCTATTTGACGGGGCGCGGGGGAGATATCACAGGTGTGGCACTCGCGATCGCAGATGAAACTCTCGCGAATCATCGTTGTCGGGCACCCGTTGAATCTCAACTCAATTATGCATCACATATCCGAGCGAAGGGAAGTGATCACGAACCGATCTGGCGCGTTCGCGAGGAGATCCGTCGAGCTTCCTTCGTACATCTATATCTACGATACAAAGTGCATTGTCATCCGGTGTGAGAGGGGAAACTCAGAGCAAGACTATTGGCGCGCGTGTGAATGGCGTACGTCATTGCTGTACAGATTGTAAAATATCAAGAACGATTGTTGGGACTCACTCCGGCCGGCATGACGTCTGCGCAATGTTGATGTATACTACTGATATATTTGAATGGATCGTTCTCTGTAAATATACTAGACTAAGACTTCGACAAGAGTAATCAATCTGTGACTTTTCACGATCCTCTCCCATTCCCTCCAGATACGACAAAAAAAAGCGAGAAAGCGCGCGTCGATCGATCATGTGTTAAAGAAACGAACAATGCAATTAACATTCTCTTGCATGAACCAAACGTTTTTACTGACTCTTTATTCTCTTGAACAGTATTACATTGTTATGTTTGATGTACCTTTCTTTCGCGCTGGCGCTATTGAAGAATTCCGGCGCGGTATCCGCCCATGTGCGATTTTCTTTCGGGATGTTCAGAAAATTGAGCAAATCGCCGCTCAATCTCGGCATAATCGGATAAAGTATTAGAGCGGCTATTCTGCTGCTTTCCAAAGCGAGAGAGATCACAGCCTTGAGCTCTCTCATTGAATCCGCGTCGTCCACTCGTTTTCTTAATTGCCAGGGCTCGTGATACGACACCATTTTATTCGCGCAAAAGAGCATATTCATGACCGCGTCCACCACGTGATGCAAATTATATTCCTCGTAGCTCTCGCGCGTTTTTCTGCCCACGGACTCCAGAGCTTCCCTGGTCTGATCAGCCGCTTGAGATCGTAACACGTTCCAGTATTTCGCCGGATCGGGAAACTCTCTGGACGGATTCACCGTCTTGCCCACGCAGCGATTCACCAAATTGCCCAAAGTGCCCGCTAATTCGGAGTTAAGTACGTTCGTAATTTTTGTCGTGCTATAATCTAGAACGCAAAATCGTCTGTACAGAGAAACATTAATACACAATAAACAAAGATACACGAATTATATGAATCTTACTCGCGTCATTCTGAGGCACCGCTTCTCTCAGAATGAAGTATCGCAATCCTTCTTCTGAATAAATATTCGCAGCTTCGAACGGCGATATTACGTTCCCTTTCGATTTCGACATCTTCTGATGATCGATTGTCCAGTGAGCGTGACACAGTAACGTCTTTGGGGGTTCGAGACCCGCTGCTATCAAGAACGCCGGCCAATAGACACCGTGGAACTTCAGAATGTCTTTTCCAATTACCTGCAGTAATGTGTTTTTTACAATACACAGTCAGTGTTTTGGTATCAGCCAAAGATGTCACAATGCATACTTGAATAGTAGGTGGCCAAAACTTCTTGAACGATTCGTTTGGATACCCCAAAGCCGTTAAATAATTCACCAAAGCATCTAGCCACACGTATATCGAGTGTGATTCGTCACTCGGAGATGGTATAGCCCATGGCATTTTACTTTTTATTCTAGTAATGCTTAAATCTCGCAGACACGTGCCCTCCTCCACCCACTCGGACAATACTTTGTGATATATCGCTGGTCGAACTGTTTCTTCTGCGAATGAATCCGAAACTTTTATGAGCACGACGATCGTTACATGACAAAGAAAAATGAAAAATAAAAAAAATTTTTTAAATAAAAAAATTAAATTGAAATTTAGGATACCATTTTTGAGCCAGTATTTGAGATCGTCTTGAAACGCACTGAGTCGAAACTTGTAATTCTCCTCCTCCGTCCATTCCACTGTGTTTCCCGACTCGGTGGAGACTCTAATCACTTTACCGGTTGCATCTTTTTGTTCCACTATCTCCGTATCAGACAGGAACGCCTCGTCCGACACGCAATACCATCCCGAATACTTTCCCAAATAGATGTGTCCCCTTTCCTCTAGACGTTTCTGAAATTGTTCCAATATGAGCTGGAACATCGCAGATGCGCGCACACGGAGCTGATGTTTAATGACAAAGTTGATTTAAGAACCCAAAAGTAATGCACTGCGTCACAGTGTTGCTCTTCTGTGGTTCTTATGAAACGCGAGTAATCCACTTCAAACCTATCACACATGTCCCTGAATTGCTTCGAGACTTTCGTGCAGTATTCGATGTTCGGTGTACCCGCCGCGGCCGCGGCGGATCTTATCTTGTTGCCGTGCTCATCGGTGCCAGTGACCAGGAATGTTTTGTAGCCCAGCATAGCGTTATATCGAGCAACGCAATCGGCCAGAACCGCGCTGTAGAGATGTCCGATGTGAGGACCTAGTAGTATATAAAACATGCGAATATTTTTATATAACTTTTCCACGTTACGTAATTAATTGAAGCAATTTATGAGATACTTTAAAAGATATTGCATACCAGCATTCACATAAAAAATAGGTGTAGTGATGTATTTATTTGTTGAAGACAAATCTTTCACATAATGTCTCCTCACCATCTGACTCCATGACGTTTGTGTGTTTTTAAACAAGAAGGAAAATATCGCCGATTTTGAAGACTGGTACTTTGAAGTTAAATTAAGTTTAACTGAAATTTAAATTAATACATTACTTTCATTATACACACGAATAATTTTAAATTGTACCAATAAATTGTACAAGAAAAACAACATATGTAAACACATTTTATACAATATAAAAAAAATTGCTTTTTAATTCTTGGTATTCAAAACAAACAAGAAATAAATATAAAAAAATATATGATGAACGTAATTTTACATCTGTCAGATGTAAAACGTAAAATCAATGTGTTGAAACATAAAAACATTGTTTACAAGTTTACAGAAAATAACATACAAGCTTGTAGTCTTAAAATATTTATTTTATAACAGAGTTTCCCATACATATATATTAAATAACATCTAGAACAAATTTATATTCTTTATTTTTTTGTTTCAATGCCGCGCGATTCCAAAGATATTGTTTCTAATTGAGTTATGAGATCCATGTGCTTGAATTCGCCAGGTCTGTGAGTAAAGATTTCAAGCAGATTCAGTCTCTGCTCATTATCGTTGCAGTAATACAATTGCAACTCACTAGCCAGGCACTGTGCCTCATGTACTTGTAACAATTTTGTGTCAAATTCTCCACGCATCAGTACAAGACCTTTGTCATCTTTCAGTTCAGTGTAATGTATCATTGTTAGACACTCGGGTGCATTTTCCTTGTGTGTCTGATACCACAAGAGAGGAGTCATGTGCACTTCTGAGCCATAGAACTGACACATTATAAATTCATAGCCGTGCTCTCTTGGTAACGGTAAAAGAAACGTGGAGTATTGCCTGCCGCGTGCAAACATCTTGTTGTACTGTTCAGGCGTCATGATCCCGCAAATGCAGTCCTTCAGCTTGTGATACTCTTTCCAGATTTCTGCAATTTCTTCTCTCGACTTGTCTCTTATCATGTCAACTTTCATTATGCTATTTAATTGCGCTTCTCTCGCTTGAGTGTCAGGCTCTAAAACCGGCTTTGCTGCAGTTTCGTGAAACTTAGCCGCTTTCTTGTGTTTCTCTTCAACAATAATGTTCAAACGTTCATCACAACAATTCCACCGTTTAAACTAGCATTCTTATTAATTATCACTGAGATAATTTGCAAAGATTATAAAATATTTGTTGTAAAACCTTTGTAGTGTTTAAACAAATGCGGAAGAGACATAAATATATTTAAAAAAAAAGAGGAAGTTACAGACAAAGATTATATGTACCTTTTGTCTCAAGAGTTTTATCCTGTTGCTCGACGCGTTGTAGAAATTCCTCTGGACTGGTCTGCTGCAGCTTCGCAATTTTCTCCGCGTATTTGTCGTAATACGGATTTTTTTGCAGGTTCTCTAAAACCTTTTCGAGTCTCGTTCGGCTCGTCATGATGCATCTCTTATTCTTTGCAGTTATCCGGATGTCTCTCAAGTGTTTATATAAACTTACACGTGCCGCATTTTGCAGAAGAACGTTTGCCATTGAATTGAAGAAATCTACTGCAAAAATTATTACACAAGAATCGAGGGCAAGAAGGGATAGCTCTCGCAAGAAAGGCTGCGTTCAGAGCCGTCTACAATGGAGAGTTGTAGGCCGTAATAGTAAGAAATTGACCAATCACAATCGATTATTCTTCTGTACTTTGTCTGTGATTGGTCAATTTCTTACTATTACGGCCTACAACTCTCCATTGTAGACGGCTCTTTACATATATGATAAAACATAAGAAAATCAACCAATCCAGCTTTTCGTTTTCATCCCTACTTCTTGTTCCCGAAAGCTTTGATTGGTTGATTCTCTTATGTCTTATGCGTTATGCAAAAGTCTGTGCTTCGGCCTTGAAGGTCATTGCACGTGACAAAAGTTTAAGAGCCGTCTACAGGGTCGTCTACAATGGAGAGTTTTAGACCGTAACAGTAAGAAATTGACAAATCACAATCGATTATTCTTCTGTACTTTGTCTGTGATTGGTCAATTTCTTACTATTACGGTCTACAACTCTCCATTGTAGACGGCTCTTTAAACATAAGGTCTGTTCTTTTTACCTGAACTAGCTACACCAGTTAAGAGTTATCTTTCTTTTTCCAATGTGGAGAAAAAAAGATAAACTCTGAACTAGTGCAGCCAGTTCAGGTAAAAAGAAACAGACCTTAGGCCAGTAGTACAAGTAAAACGACCCTCGCGCCTTCCGCCTCGTGTGTTTTGCCGCCATCTTTCTCTTTCGCCTTGAGGTTAAGTAAGTAAAGCTGTGGTTTACGGTAATAAAGAAATTAAAAATCTATTTATTGCGTTTGAATCGTTATATATTTTACGGAAAAAATATAAAATATAATCTTCAAAATGCGATTAATAACAGTGTGTATTTATTTCTAGCTTTCAGTTGATACATTTGAAATATGTCGGACGTAGAAAAGTAAGTATCGAATATCCTTATTGTGTATCACGTGTATACATTTACACGCCTTTGATTTTGATAAATTACAAAAATCATGAATACATATAATTGTGCGATTTTATAAACAAACGTTTACGTTAAAATTAATCATTTTTATGTTGAGTAAACAGTAATACAACAAGCAAATGAATTAACCTTATTTCTCTATCACTCTTCATATGTAAAGGTTTATCTTATCTGCTTTGAGACTAAGATTCTGTTACTGTTATATTTTAAGTACACTCCAGTCGTACGAACTCATATGATCACTATGTCTCATAAAATTGTTTTGATGTAGTGACGACGTGTCACCGGCAGTGGCTGCCAGTGGCAGTATGGATGTTAACACGGCGTTGCAAGAAGTGTTGAAAAACTCTCTTATTCACGATGGTGTCGTACATGGTCTTCATGAAGCTGCCAAAGCATTGGACAAGTAAGATATATAAGGAAATATAAAATTCAGTTAGAGTAAATTTTTCATTTATTTTAATAATTATTGCTAAAAATATTTGCTAAAAAGAGAACTTCAAGTTGGTGTCAAGAAATTTTTATTTTACTTACATTGAATAATAAATTATTTTGAATCATATAATAAATATGTTTTTTATATTGCAGAAGGCAGGCTATGCTTTGCATCTTGGCAGATAATTGCGATGAACCAATGTACAAAAAGTTAGTACAGGCATTATGCAATGAACATCAAATTCCTTTGATAAAGGTAGATAACAATAAAAAATTAGGCGAATGGGCTGGACTGTGTAAAATCGACAGCGCAGGCAAAGCACGTAAAGTTGTTGGCTGTTCCTGTGTTGTCATAAAAGTAAGATACGTGTGAAATTGGAATATTTGTACAAAATGTTTTCATATGTATTTGTACATAAATATATTATTTTTTCTTCCACAGGACTTCGGGGAAGATACACCAGCTAAGGATGTTCTTTTGGAATATTTGAAACAAAATACCGTACATTAAACAATTTTTAATAAATTTACACACAACATACACATTTGTTTCCCTTGCAACCTCTGTAATATAAAAGAGATTTGTCTTTTTCTTTTGTTTTCACCGAAGTGAACAAAAATATTGATAGAGTTAAGTATAGCGGGACGTTTTCGTCGGTGAAACCTTATTCTGAGTTTCGTATATCAAAGTACCGCCAAAGGGTTGCGCTACTGTGCATTGCGTAAGTACGTATTCAATCGCAATGTCAGTAGCGATATTTATCAGCACAGCATTATCATTCGCGTTTGACGAGTGACGTTTGTGCAACGAAATGTGAACGATTGCCAAACGTAAGGAAGGAAAAATTTAAACAGTAGTCCGCGAAGATGAGTTTGAAGTAGAACAAGTTCTAATATATATACATATATATATCTCAGTGCCGCATTCACGAAAGAACGATACCTTTGACCTACATATTCAACTTCCGGATTCACAAACCAAATGCGAATTTACTTGAGATACGATGTTTCTTCAGATTATTTGAGATTCTTGTTTCTCACATTGCGTAAAAACATGAATTTTGATCTATCAGCTAATTTGATAAATATTGTAAGATATCGGAAATATTCAAAAGTGACTCGATTTCGTTGATCATTTTTGACAATTAATTCGCCGAGGTCGTCGGCGTCGCGAATGTCAGAAATACTCGCGCGATAACTCTTTCGTCGATTAATTTCGCGTAATTTTGTAACGTGTACTTTGAAAGGTCCGTTATTTTCGAACTGCGCCCGAATTGCTACGGACGATGGACGGTCCTGAGAAGGGCGAGCGACTAACGTAATCAAGCGAGCGACTTCACGCGGATCGGGGAAACGAGCGCGCGCTCAAGACGCAGCTTGTTTCGCTGTTCTTACGTTGAAAAACATATATACGGTGTGTGGTATTATCGCGCGTGCGAATCGTCATCGGGCTCGATTGTCTGGACAGGCGCGATTGTCTGGACGGGACACCGTCTTCGGGTGTCTTCATTGAGCGGCAGTGGCCTGCGTCGATCTCTTTCTCGCCGCCTGAGGATTCGTGACGCATTGCTTCCGGAACGGTCAGTTGCTGCTGCCCGTGCGTTGTTGCGTGAGGGAAAATGTCGGCGCGCAGTCGATGGGGCTCACCGTGACATCAGCAATCACGTTCGACCGACCGACCTTCGTTAGTAACGTACGCGTCACGTCCCCGTCTGCCCTGACTTGTCAAAATTTTGTGCTACAGAGCGTACCGCGTACGAGATACCGCTCGGTCGATTTTTGCACTTGAATACGAACTCTCGACCTGGGGCGCGCAGGAGGAAGAAAGACATTCGGGACGGCGAGAGAGGTGAGAGTGGAAGAAAGAAAGAGGAAGAAAGGGAGACGGCGAGCAGGTGCAAAACTACACCAACGCTGTGTAGAGGTCCCCGCTGCGAGGGTACAACCAGACGGAGTGGCGGAGGAGGAGGAGGTGGCGAAGGAGTGAGGAGAAGACACACTCGGAGGAGAGAGGAGAGTATATTGTAGTGACATGGCGTCGTTAGCGATATCAATAGCGAAGAATGAGTTTATCGTGGGTGGCAAATACAGGCTTATGAGGAAAATTGGCTCGGGTTCATTCGGCGACATATACCTGGGCATCAACATCTCAAATGGTGAGGTAAGGAAACGGCCGTCTCTTCGCACGGTTTGACCCGTCGCCTACTGGTCGATCTACTGGCTACTATCTCGATTTGTTTCCGCTTGTTCGCTTCGTTCTGCATCTCGTTTCTCGTTCCGTCTCCTTTGGTCCCCCTTACGACGACAACGTCGACGCGCGAAACACTCCGGAAACACGGACGCAGTATGTCGAGCGCGACGTCGCCGAGGAGAGATACTTCCTCGATGTGTCCGACAACGGAAGCTGGTGAGAACCAGTGCTCGACAATCCCGTTGATACGGACAACGTTGCGAAAAAAAAACGTGCTCGGATTATCCTTGCTTATTGTGTTCGGCAACATCAATCTTTTCCCCCACACGCATGACGTGCGTCGTCGCAACGCAATTTCAGATAAATATAAGATGACGCTTGTTAGAACAACGAATGATTATCAGAATTCAAACTGTTTCACTCGCCGCGTATTTTGCAATTGTAGAAAAAAGTGGATTTTACTCAAACTGAGTGAAAGAAACAGTTTGAACTGACTATTTTTTATTAGAATGCTTTTACACTTAGATTACAGCCTTATCTAGGAATGAAGAGAATTGAATTGACGACTGCATATTAATTAGCAATTGTGCATTATTATATTTTGTATTGTAAATCATTCTTTTATGTTGCTGTAGTTTATAAAATGCACATTTATTTGGAAATATCTATTATAATTTCTAATAAGAAATGCTTAGTTGCTTAACAATGTACATTTACATGTACATTTCTTTGAAAATAATAAGAGCTATAACAGACAAAAGTAGTATGTAAAAAATCTTTTGTGAGTAAAAACCAACTGAAGAGAAAAGTGAACAGAGATTTGAACAAACCTTTAACATGTGTGTACAAAAAAAATTTTAACAATAATTATTTGCATTTAATGTCAAATTCTAAAGTGTAGTCTGATGACACATGTTTGTTTCTATTTAAGGAAGTTGCAGTTAAGCTGGAAAATATTCGAGCTCGGCATCCACAGCTCTTGTACGAATCAAAGCTGTACAAAATATTACACGGTGGTATAGGAATACCACACATTCGCTGGTAACTTTAATTGTCTTTTCTTGAGCTCTTTTCCATTCTAAATATTTTATTTTTGTTTAACAATTGTAAAATCGTTTCACAGGTATGGCCAGGAACGTGAATATAATGTTCTTGTTATGGATCTTCTTGGACCATCACTAGAAGATCTTTTCACCTTTTGTTCACGAAGGTTTACCATCAAAACAGTCTTAATGCTGGCAGATCAGATGATTGGTAGGATTGAGTATGTGCACTGTAAACATTTCATTCATAGAGATATCAAACCAGATAACTTTCTCATGGGGATTGGAAGACATTGTAATAAGGTACATATTTTTATCTGATTCTTTCTTCTGACTTATGTAACTTGTGAACTCGGCGATACATATCGTCAATCTAATGTCTCGACTCTGATGATCTAAATTGTAGAATGTATATGTTTTAGTTGTTCCTTATCGATTTTGGATTGGCCAAGAAATATAGAGACAGTCGCACAAGAATGCACATAATCTATCGCGAGGACAAAAATTTAACAGGAACTGCCAGGTATGCATCTATTAACGCGCATCTAGGAATTGAGCAAAGTCGTCGCGACGACATGGAATCGCTTGGTTACGTTTTAATGTACTTCAATCGGGGATCATTACCCTGGCAAGGTCTCAAAGCAGCGAACAAAAAACAAAAATACGAAAAAATTAGTGAAAAGAAGATGTCCACACCAGTGGAAGTTTTGTGCAAGGTACATCAACAAACAATGTTTGGTATTTCTCTTATTGTGCAATTTACTACATTTTTTTGCATAGTGTTTTTTACATCTATAACACACGGAAATTGTTATATGTATTTCAGGGATTTCCTGCTGAATTCGCAATGTATCTGAACTATACGCGAGGTTTACGTTTCGAAGAGAGCCCGGATTATATGTATTTGCGCCAGTTGTTCCGTATATTGTTCCGTACATTAAACCATCAATACGACTACACATTCGACTGGACTATGTTGAAACAGAAAGTCGCCAGTGGAACGGTCGGTGGTGGAGTATCTACGGCAGGCGCTGGCTTGTCACAAGGTGCTCAGGGTGCTCAGGGACAAGGACAAGGTCAAGGCCAGGCACCCACACAAGCCAACACTCAATCAGGTGCAATCAAAAGTTTGGGATTTGATTATTTGTAGCATGTTTCTGTATATAGCTCGTAATCTCTTAAAGAGTTATGTACATTTTCGTTATTTTATGTTTATTTAAAAACATTGTGGTATCGTTAATTACCCGAGCTTCGCAAGTTTTTCTCTCATTTTTTTTTAGTTTTTATCTTAATGTTTATGTTTAATGCAATGAATAAGTTTTCTTAGTTCTTTTTTTAGTTATGTTCATGTATGTTATCGTTTTAACAGCCAATCACAAGCTTAAAAGATGGCTTCTGGAGCCCTCTGCAAAACTACACGTTGCAATCGGCACAGATCATTCCAAGAAGCAATAACACAAGAGCTCCGTAATTGCTTTTCCTTTCCTCCCTCGATGTGAATCGACACCTCACAAAATTTTGCGGAGATAAAGATTCTTTTATCTTTTACTAATGATAACGACTGAAACATGGAAATATAAGTATGCTTATTTGCTAATTAACATTTAATTAACCATTCCATAACGCTTCATAACATCAAATACATAAATATATCAAAACAATTTGTGTATCAACAAAATACATGTATGATATTTACATTGGCTAAAAAAAATCCAGTTTCTGTATTAATTTGTATCGATAGATATAATTCGTCATTCACGTTATTTCATGCATAATGAGTTTAATGTTCCTATGTTACTGTAAATATTATAATTATTTTATAATAATTATAATATTGTGATAAATAGTAGACTTTTTTTAGTAAACTTAAAAATGGCTTATTTTTTTATTCAAAGACACTTCCTAACGATTCGATACCTTGATGCATTCGAACTTATACCTTTGTACAGCAAGTAAGATTTTTCGATACTCAAGTCAGCTTGGATGATAACAGAAACGAGGAAATATATGCTTAAAAAATGTCTACAACTTACGATAAAACGAAAAAATATTTCCACACAAACTTACTTTTTTGATCAACAGAGCGCACTCGCGTAACATACAAAATACTTGTTTTTCATTTAACAACAAAACATCAGAAAAATAAAGTCATAAAGCACATGCTTGTTATTAATCAAACAAGTAAACAGTGTTTACTACATGCTGAAAACGTTTTATTCGAATGAACACGTGTAAGCAGAGTCTTGCGTAAGAGTTGAGTTTGTACAGAAATATTCTTTTGTTTTGACAACACAAGTTGCGGCAATGTTTAAACGTGTATTTTCTGATGTAATCACCCGAAGTGGCTGCGGCGAGAATCGAAAAGGTCTTAATGTGTGTTTCTTTGTAATTAATTCCGTTTGTGTTTTATAGAGTTTTGACTTCTCACTTGTCACGTGCCTCATTGTCATCAATATATTGCTTTTAAATTTGTTTTGCATTTGATGCAAAATAAACGATAAAACTGCCTGAAAGACTTGTGACTCGTATGTCTCACTGCCACATAAATTGAGAAACGAAACAGAGTAGCATCGTCATATAAAAAAAAAAAAAAAAATTCACTGTGTCCACGATGAGCTATTGCATTGTCGATATCAGAATTCGATGTAGTATGTGTAGATAGTTTTTATCCATGTATGTGTTATTTCAAACTCGTTTTTTTTTTATTTGTTCCAGGAGCTCGCTAAGACTAAAACTCCTCATTGTAGCGATCGCTAAAAGTGTTTGAAACGAGGTACTGAACTTCTTGTAAAACTTTGTCATTCAAAGAGTCATATCAGTCAACACTCTAACTGCGCGATTGGTGAAACGCAATTGTGTGATTACTGAATATACGGCACTCGTACAAATGCGATCAAGGGAACACGGTGTATCACATAATTAAGCGAGGATACTACACACGAAATATGCTCGTTGTGTAACGTCGAATAATGACAACAAATGTTTTTTGGAAACTTAGAGTTTCGGTTGATTGAACTCTTTGGATCTTCGTAAATGCGAGTGAGAGACCAGCCAGTGAAAAAAAGTGGCTTGTTCTTATTTTGTTACGTATTTAATTTACCGTTGATAATTCATGATTGAAAATAAAGAGTTTGATGTCCTGATGAAGGAGAGATCTTAGTAAAAAAAAAAATAAAAAAAAAATAAAAATACAACAAAAGTGCACACGTGGTATTTGGACTTAGTAGTATTTGGATATAGTGGATGTATTTAATCAACGAGATTTTTGTTGTGTAAAATTTTCATGGAGAGAAAGAGAGGACGCAACGGTTTACACAACCACCAATTCTTGAATACTCGCGTACACGATGTCCGTGTCGTGTAAAATTTTTGTATCTACTCTGTGAGCGCGAAAACAGAGAAGAGATATATATATATATATATATACACATTAAAAGAAGCAAATCTGAAACAACATGAGTGTTTCGTGTGAGTAATGAACCTCATTTTTAGGCGAATTACAATGATATTGCTTCCCAAAATTTTTCGCTTCGTCTTCAAATGCGTAGTGTGAGCATGCTAGTATGTGAAATATATTGAGAAAGTGTTGATATTTTTCCTACTAAATACTGCTGCGTCAACGGTGTCAAAGATATCGCGCACAATACACATCTTTGATGCGTTTGACCGGAATAACTTTTTTTTACATGAATAACAAACGACGTCTCCCCTCGATATCAAATATGACAAGTACTGTAAGCTAAGGCAACTTTTAAGTACATACACTATATCGAGTTAACAAACTTATCGCGCTTTTCTTGTCAGAAGATGAAACAACTAAAGTTGTAAGAAGCGTCTCTCGATTCAACTCTCTTTCTGTCTGTGAATATGTTTGATGATGAGAATCGCAAAAGCAATCGATTGTTGGAAAAAAAAAACGAAGGAACTTGTTTTTTATTTATTTTTTTTTTTGGTTAGCCGGGTGCAGTTACAGGCTCACTTTCGACTATTGCTAATGTCATGATATTAATTGTTTCGTTTCGCGACGGTATTCCTGTAACTGAGAATTCCAGCTGTAATAATTCTTCCGTATGTAGTTTTTAATAGCTGAGAGACTGTGCAGTAGCTGTTTCACGTGCTGTTGCTTCAAGATTTAAGTTTGATATTTTGTATACAATATTTAAAGGGACTTTATTCACACGTGACCAATACAAGTAACAGTTATATTCGTACACATACTATTATACATGCATACGCAAAGAGAAGACGAGAAGAGTCGCCTCGATCGAGTCATGGAAACACTTTATTGACGATACTGCGAACTGCGAAAACTTTAATCATTTTTATTTCACTTAAGAATTTCTTTTTTTAGTATCATTCGTTCTAGCTACATTTTTTCACAAGTCCATTTATTCTGCGAGCATTAGTTTCGACAAACAAGAGAAAATGTTTAGTAATCATATACCTTTTAACGAAGTTAAATATATTAGCGTGCGGTCACACGTCCTCGTCGTGGAAGGTACTACCAGTCGTCGTCCGGTCAGCCTTAAGGGTTTGCGAAGAGTATGCGAAGACAAACTAAATTCGTTTATACGATCGCGAAAGCTTGCTACACTTCGAGAAAGCAGATTGATGCTGCCTGGATTATATATAAACGTGAGAAAGAAGTAACCAATAACCATCCTCGATTGAATGCGTGATTTAATTATATTATTAAAACAAAAAAAAAAGTATAAATGAAAGTGTAAAGGAATACGCAAACCACCCATGCTGTGAGAATGTGAGAATGAGCGCGAGTAAGTTAATAAAATACTAAGTAACATACGCACGTATAAAAATATCTTTCCGCCATACGTATGTGTGTACGCATGTACATGCACAGTATAAAGATATTGCAAAACAAACAAAAATGCGTGCGTGTGTGTATATACATACGCACATACGTATGTCCTGTATATGTATAATAAAATTGTGACAGTAATTTAAGGAAACATACGTTATTTCATAAATATTTGAGAAAATACATCAACGGTTTACTCCTCCTTTTATCTCTATAAATAAAAAAAAACTAGAACATTTGTTTGTGTACTGTAAATTTCTGTTTTTCATTGAATTTCGACTTTGAGCGGTAAATTTACGCAAGCTCGAGATATATATATATATATATATATATATGTATACATATGTATATGTGTTTGTGTGTATATATATGTATACATACACACATAATAACAGCACGGTGAAAGCGTTTGTGACATTTGGTCAAGGTAGGTCTGCTATATAAGACCGTGCACTACTTTTTATTATTGTGATACCGCGTTTGAGGTGTAAATACAAGAAATAATCATGTAAATATTTATAGATCATATATATATATATGTATGTATGTATGTATGTATATATATATATATATATATATAAAATTCGTGGGAGCGCAAAATTTCTTTGCCGAATTGTTAATACTTAAATAACATTGCGCGTTTATAACGTAATAAAACACTGGAGATGAACGTCCCAGCCGCGATGCGCTGGTCATCGTGCTGTAGCCCAATATAAATAAATACTGCACGAGTGCAAACTTTACGAATTACTAAATTTGTCCTATACCTCTTTCACGCCGACACAAAGATACAACTAAAATTATTCGTATAAAAATCTAGTACTGAATTATTATCATTATTATTCACAGCAATATTTGTAATAATTTAAACTTCCTTTGTTTCTATAAAACATGATAAGTAAAACAACACAATATGAAAAATTGCATTAAAAAATTATTTAAAAAATTTGCGTGTTGCAAGAGAAATTTTCGTGATCACATATTGTCGTTAAGAGACAAACTAATAAAGCAACATAGATTTTTTCTTCAATAAGACAACAAAGTGTGGATTTTTCTAAGTTCTTGCGGTCCTACATTAATAGAGAAAAATTGTTCCGGACCGGTGGAAGGGATTTTTATCTCGGCTGCGATTAATTTGCGTTCCTTCATCGCCGCCGCCATCTCGCGATTCGGATACACGGCAAAATTCGCTTCCGCTCTTCCACCGGGTGTGCGTTTGATAGCCTCGCGGCGCACTTGTGCCTGGAAAAAAAAGTATATAAACGTTGGATATGCAGGTAACAAATATAGTTTTAGTTTCATTATCTACCTACTCACCGCTAATTGGTCAGCTCGTTCTTTCAACTGCATGATTTTTCTTCGCCGCTCCAATAAATAATGATAAGACGTTTCGGGCACTTTGCGTCTCAAGTCAGGAACTGTAGGATACACTAGTGTCTTCTCGACGTCTTTGACAAGATCGGTAGTCCTCTTTCGCAATTCTTGAATTGTCGAATCCAGATTCTTGTAGTTCGCTGGCGACGACAATGGTTCCAAACTTTCCAATTTTTGACGCAGAACGTCGCACAATATTTTCTTCTTCTGCTGATGCTCATTGTTCAAAGCTTCCTTGAGAGCGTTTATTTCTTGCACGTAATATTTGTTGTCCAGAGCGCTTGTTATTGAAGTGCTTCCCGCCATACTATCCACGCCGGACATTATCGTCTTCTTGCCAATAGATTTCAGTTTCTCTTTCAATTGCCCTTTCTCCGTTTCCAGACTATCGATGTCGGTCTGAAGATGGTCCATCGTCTCTTCGAATTCTTTTTCCTTGCGTTTCAATTGATTTTGCGCTTCTTCTAACTTTCTTTTCAGCTTTTCGACATTCATTTCGTGTTCGTGTTGTTGTGTCGCGAAGCGTTTCTCTGCCAATTCTTTCCGCAGCGTCATTTCGGACAATTCTTCTTGTTTTTCGCGCAGTGCCAATCTCGCTTCGCGTATATCGCTGTCTCTCGCTTCAAGCTTTCTGCTAAGCACCTTCGTTTCTTCGGCATCTTTCCTAACTGCATTCGCTCTAATTACGATAGGTGTTAGATGATCGCTCTCCAGTGATTGTTGTTGACTCTGTGTCTGTCCACTTATAGCCAGTTCGTTTTCGCATTCGGCCATCTTCTGCGCCAGATTCGCCGCCAATTGTTGTATCACTGTCAAACTAGCCTTGATAGTCGCCACAGGACCCAGATCTTCCGTGTCGTACACCTTTTCGCTAGAAGTGGCGGCCATTTCCTTCAACTTATCGGCCGCGAGTCCTGTCTCTAAATCGCCATTTTCAATGATAGCCTGCAGAGCATTCTTCAGTAGGTTTTGAAGCGTCTTCATAATTTTCACCGCGTGTTGATAACACATCGAGAACTGTTCGTTACAATCTTTATCCAAGCCTAGATTGGCGCCTACAGAAAACGCTGGACCAGCATGATCTCGCGGAACGCGTCTTCTAGCCGATTTCAAATGCTGCTGGATCACCTCGCAGGTCTTCTCGATGTGTTGACAAAGCAGACCTATATCGCCACCTTCTCCTTGTATCAACGCTTTAATCGCCCTAGCGTCAGTTGAAGTAGCGTCGCACGAACTGCCCAAAGTTCTCGTGCCATTAACAATCAGACGCGCCTGATTGATGGCTGTGTTCTCGCCAAAGAGCACGGAGAACATCGTGGCGAAATAGACGCAGCACTTTTCGATCGCATCCATTGGCAAATTCTCATCCAACTGATCTCTCTTAGCTAGTTCGATTAACGAGTCCAAGGATTTCTCTTGCGCCGCCATTTCCGGATAAGCAGCACCCGCTTTGAGCAACATATCCGGAGTGCACGAGTTCAGAGCCGACTCAAAGCAGCTCAGTGTCGTTTGCAAGGCGTACATATGCGAACACAATCGACATCTGAACGAGTATTGAGCTACCGAGTGACCTCTTATTACAGAAGCTCTGCGTGATAAAAGAGAAACAAGATATTAAATGTCAAGAAATTCGAAACTTATTTTATATAGAGAAAACAGATGTGAAAATATCGTTACTTGTCTATCTTCTCGATCGATCGATACTTCTCTCGGACCTGAGAGATCAATATTTCCGTCTTCTGCATCATTCTAGGAACCAATAAAAGCGTCAGTATCGCGTCGTGATCTCCACCACGAGCTAAAAATGCGGGTGGCATAAAAGACAATAGATAGCACACGTGATTTCGCGCCTCCTCAGCATCCAGCCGACGCAGCTCCAGATCGACCGCTTTAGTTTGCGCACGGGTTTCGGCAAATGTTTTCTGGAAATCTAATATTTCTGCCAGTTGTTGATCTGCACCTGTAAACGAAATATATGATTTCATAGAAGAATTTTTATTAGAAGTGTAAGAAAAATGTAAAAAAGAAAGAAAAAAGATATATTTCTTCTGCTTGCCTCGAACATTGGACTTGGTAGATTCTGTCGACTGAACGCGTTGCTGCAGGTGCAGACATTGCTCTTGCAACTGATGCGTGAGTTCGCGGAATTTTGTAATGGTTAGTTCGCGATCCGCGAGCGTTTCTAACGCGGCGTCTCGATGCCGTTGAGCGTCGCGTGCTGCTCCAAGAGCGAGATCCAATTCCTCGCGAAGCTCCAGTTCTAATTCTTTGGACGATTCGGCCAGTTGATCAGACATATCCTTAAAAAAACAGATGTGACAAGTTATTTCATAATATTTGTTGAAAATGTTGTATACTTTACTTTATACAAAGAGAACTGTGCGAAACTATGTAGTACCTGCAGAGCTTCCAAATCCGCAACAGCCTCTTCCAATTCGGCAACTTTTTCCTCCAACGCCATTTTCTTTTCACCAAGCACTTCGACCATTTCTTCGGCTCCTAAAGCCGCATCGACCTATAACAGATGTTAATAACTTACATGTCATTTCAAAAGATACATAAATTATAAAAGCGACACGAACTTGTTCCTGTAAATCCGCTATTTGATGTTCCATTTCTTCGACACGCGCCGACAATTTCTCTTTCGTGCGTCCTAATTCCAAAATCTCAGATTTTTTCTGGTCCATGTCCTTCTGTAACTTCTGGAACTCGTGCTTCTCGTGCGCTGACAAATCGCGCATTTTCACAAGCGTTTCACGCAGTCTGTTATTTTGTTGTTCAAGTTGTTTTACCTCGTAATGTGAAACGGTTGTAGTGGTCGATCCACTGCCAGCTGCCTTAAAATT
Organism: Pseudomyrmex gracilis; assembly: GCF_002006095.1. NCBI lineage: Eukaryota > Metazoa > Arthropoda > Insecta > Hymenoptera > Formicidae > Pseudomyrmex > Pseudomyrmex gracilis. The sequence continues at coordinate 661,274 of NW_018020663.1, forward strand.
TCAAAGAAGCAAAAATCAAATATGTATCACATAACAAATAGTCGGAACAAAAATGATAATATTAACATATCATACAATATAACATAGATGATAATACAAAACCAGAATATAATACCCTTTCCGACATTTCCGTGCGTAATATCTCTAGATCTAATGTCTGTTCCTCTAATTTTTCTTTAAGTTGTTCGAGTTCTATTTGAAGAGTTTCAGCCTTTTCCTCTGCCATTTCTTTATCTAATGTAGCCATTTCTACTGTCTCGGCGAGATCGGACATCTCTTCCTGAAATTGTTCTCTCGCCGCGTGAGCCTCTCTGGCTTCTTGTCGAGCACGTTGAAGATCTCTCTGTAGACTTGCCTTAAAAAAAAATAATAAAAATTTTTGATAATTTAGAAAGATTAATGTTTCAAAAAAAGTCTAATATATACACTCACTTGACTTTCCATGACTTTAGCTTTGAACTCAAGCAGTTGCTCGACTTGAAGTTTTGTCTTTTCGAAATCCTTCATCTTCTCTTTGTCCTGCATTCGTTTTACACGTAGTGTTTCCACTTTTTCGGTAAGATCACGTACCTGTAATAATGTAACGAGTATAATACACGTATGTAATTTTTAAATATGTGTAACACAGTAATAAATCAATCAAATATACATATATATATATATATATGTTTATAAAAATATATTTATATGTTTATATATATATGTTTATAAAGAATATTTCACTCTTTACCTGAGATTTCAAATTATCATTTTCTTGTACGAGTTGCAAGTGCGACAATTTTTCCTCCACCACATTTGCGGCCGCCGCCGAACCTGCCATCACCTGACCGGGCACGAACTGCGGCTTCAATGTTTCTACAAAACCTGTCTGGGTTACAGAAAGGAGACAAATAAGACATATTTGCGCTTCGTGCAGTTGGGTGTTCTTTTTATTATCGCATGAAAGAATTGCATATCGCCTTAAAGAGCTTTCTTCTAAGTCTCCAGAAGAACCTGTGTACCTGTACCAACTTGAAACGCATATGTACAATACATATATATATGTATATATATATATACACGATATAACTGAATAATACATGAATGGCGCAAACAAAGATAACGTGACCATTCTCAAAATGCGGCAATGAAAAAAACACCCCATATTTCCTAAGTAATAATAATAATAAATGTATGTACGATTAAATGTGATGCCGTTTTGTTTCTGTATTTACATTTGAGTAGAAATTAGTCTGTCCTACAGTGAGTAATGAGAGATTAGTGACAACAAACAACTAACAAGCTACATCGAATAACTCTATTAGTAACTAACGATATATATATAGTCCCAGTCGATCAGTTGAATATCGTGTATATTGCATTTACACAGGATGTGTATCAAAAGTCACAGAACATCAACTATCTCAACTATGTTTACGTTCCTAACACTGAGTGTCAAACTTGCATTCCCGTTCCAGGAGAACTAACTCTTAACAGACAATTCCGAGAGTAAGTTTACTGATCACAGGCAAACGTTACACCTCTGTACCATGATGCTGTTAAAGATTCTTCCACTTAACTTAGTGTTATCATCCTTGTAACAAAATGCAAGGAGAATTTCATTTTCCTAATCCACTGATAGAAAAAAAAAATATATATATATATATATACCCTTCCCAAACCATCGACTTCTCGTTGTAAATCGGAAGCATCATAGAACTCAGTTAATGAAGCTGATGGTAAACAGAACAATGATGGAGGTATGACGAAGAGTAAAAAACAAAATCGGGTCCGTGATCCGTCTAAGAACAGACGGTATATCCGTTAAAAGGTGCAGTGGCGGTAATTTTAGTTGCGAAAAGTTACGTGGTGTTACGAGATGCTGGATGATCGAACAAACAGCTAGTATGCGAAAGAACAAGATATTAGAAAGGTGATTAAAATAACTGAGATATTACAATTAATGAATATTAATTACATTATTGTGATCATCTTGGGCCTTTGGCTTTTTGCCGGGAGGCGAGCTCGTGCTAGGGGACTTCTGAAACACGTACGTGCATTCCCATATGAATCATTCTGTGCCAACAGAGTCCGCCAACTTGCTTTCACACAAAAATTCATTTTTTTCCTATGGATTGTTTTTTCTTTCTTTTCTCTTTTCAATTCTCCCATCCGTTAATTCTATTTCACATATTTCCAAACACACGATCATGACGATATACACACGTGCATTTTCATCAATTTGTTACCGAGTCACAGAATAGGATTCTTTGCGCGTGAATGTATAAGAGACATATAAATATAATCGAAAAAGACCTAAAGATTTTCAAAGATCAAAACCCGTTAGTTAAAAACACTGAAAATGTAACATATAACTTATATCCATAGGAATTATATAAACCAGTTACATGCCTTAAATTTTTTTGTATAACGTTCTTGATGGATAATTTTATTACTGAATGTAAAAATATATAATCCGTATATTATTATAGATAAGTCTCACTTATGTTACGATTTATAAAATATATCGTCTCACCTCGATAAATGAGGCACGCTTTGATGTTGCAGTCGGTGCTGGAATTAATGACTCGCCACTATCTTTACGTTCATGCTGTGATCCAGTTAGGCTTTCTGTGCTTGGAGCACTTAATAATGTTCTACTTCCGGTCAAGGATAATCGAGAACTGCAAAACAAAAATTTAAAAAGTTCTAGAAATATTCACACAAATATATTGAATATTTACTCATTTGACATAATATCTTTTGCTGTAAATTTCCTCTATTTACTCTATTTCCTCTATGTGACCGATTATAAATTACAGAAACTCAAACTTCCTTGATTATGAAAATACAAAATTAATTAATTATTTAAACGCACTGAAGTGAATCGAAACTTAGGGCTGCATTATCATTTCTATAGTAAATAAAAAGATTTTTAACTAGTTTTCATATTTCACTACTAGAATCTTAAGTACAAAGTTTCAATTTTCTAAAAAATAAGATTTGTAAGATACTATGAAACCGAAAGATATTAAATACATTTATATATATATTTATTTAAATTAAGAATATAGTCCTGTAGAAATACCAAAAGAGTGTAACATTCTATATTTAATGATACAAGTCTTATATAAAACTGAACCAATAAAAATAAAATGTGCACGATAATTTGCTAATTGAAAATAAAGAAAATATACATATATATATATATAAAAGCTCTATAAAAGGCATATTTGCAACGGCTTGTGCTGCACAAAAGCTGCAAAAATATTTTCAATAATCACTGATAGAATAGAAAGTTAGCACTCTAGCAAAAATTGTTATTAAAAGAGATAATTGCAAAGTCTCCGTGATGTCTATAAAAGCGCAATAAAAAAATGACAAGTATTGCTGATGACATAAATCCACAATCGATATATCATAAATCCAAGATTTAGTTTACACGTATCTTACCCAGAAAGTTTGTCAGATTGCTGGCGAGTAACATTCGCAGGAGATGTTTTTCTTCGTACACTTTTATGAAAGCAGCATATACATTTTAAGGAATTTTATTAATTACAGACTCACTCTAATTCTGTTTTATTTGTGTAGAATGTAAAAAAAAATGTTTTCTTAGCATACTTGTATTTTACACAAGTAATTATTAGTAATAAAGTAATTAACCCATCAGCTTTTATTATTATACGTATAAAACTTACGCTGTAGGCTCATTCCTTCGTCGTATACTAATGCTGGCATGAAAATTGTGGAAGAATTGATAAATTTTATAAAGCTACAAGTTCCCATAATAAATGTAATTGACTGTTGATATTATTTAGAGTGATGTTTAATTATTATTTAATTTTACTGCTTTTATAATTTTTCAACAGAGAGATAAGTAATTGAAAAAAGCTACTGTAATAATTATATATACCAATTATATTTGCTTAGTAGCTAGCAAACTTGTCTATTGTATAGATAATCACATGTACAGTCTACTGAGTTCCTTACAAAAAAATTTCAATGAGCGTAACTATGTGTAATACTATTGTAATTTTTTTACATCTGATTTAAATAAATGTGTATTATATTAACATTTACCTATTTAGGCGACTCCTTGCTCTAGCAGCACCACTGTCATCAGGTGTAGTAGCACTGCTACCAGCAGATGAAGGACTAACAGGTTCTGTCCTATTGCCAGCATCATCCAGTAGAATAAGTTGTGTTTGGCGAGCAAACATGCCATGATTTTCTGGACACTGTAATAAAAATAAAAAATTGTTTACTAGTAAACTTAATAAACATATTTCTCATTATTTACTCGAAGAAGATGAAACACAAGAAAAATTCTTTTTTGTATCCCCTTACATCAGCAATCATGTTTATTAAATTTGATCACATCTAAATTAATAATAAAAAGATACATCCTGCATATCGCAGTTTAAATCAGTTAACAAAATATATAAAAACACATAAAGACCCTATTCCATTCAACCAACAAAAAAATGTTGTTTATTGCATTAATTGTCAACAATGCACATCTTCATATGTTGGCCAAACTAAAAGGCAATTGGCAACCAGAATCAAAGAACACACTAATTATGTCATGAATAGACACGTAGATACATCAGTAGTAGCAAAACACAGTATTGAGACAGGACACAGTTTCGAATGGAATTCGGTTAAAATTTTAGATACAGAACGGAATTACCACAAAAGACAAACATCCGAAATGTTACACATTAAGAAACAAAAGCATGGTTTGAATTTAATGAAAGATACAGAGGCGTTACATGATTCATACATCCCTATACTAAGTAAATTACAACTTTAACACACAGATGGGGCATTGTTTCATTGTCAGTTCGATTTGTAGATAGATGACACAGTGTCGATTGAATGTTTGAATAAGTATGACTTGATTACTCGATACTCTGACATCCTATTTCATATATTTGTTTTTGACAGTTGCAATTTTAACTTATTTTATTAACATGTAAATAATTTACACCATTATCTCAGGTATGGAATTTGTGATAGAATTAACATTGTAATGTTTGTAATTTACATTGTTGTATGTTATCTCTAATTATTGCTCTTTATTGTAACCAGATTCAATTGATAAGGACTTCAATAAAAAATCGAAACGTTTTGAAGCTAAAATTTAATTTATTTAATTATTGCACAACATCCTGCACTGGCTCTGTATGGCCGTTAACTTCAAATATTGATTATTAAAATTTTGTTGAGAGCCTGAGGTGACACCTCAATACTTCCATGTAAAAAATAAAAAAACATTTTAATTGTATATTTTATATTAATAAGAAATTAAACTCTGCCTTTTGAATGAGAGACGTATCTTTGTTATAACGAACGAAATCATCAAGTAGAAACTCATAAGATAGTCTTAAGAAACTAATAAAGACGTCTGTCATTGCAACACATATCACAACAATATTTTTCTGTATACAAAAAAACTTCAAAATGAGATTTTATGTGCGCGCAATTCTAACGTATGTATATTTTGCACTTGACGTAACACTAACGGTTTATTGTCGATGTCGCACAAAAAAACATGCGAAAACAGATGAATATAAACAGAAATATATAAAACGCGCGTTCATCAGCTTTGTCAACCGTTTTGCTCACCTTGAAGTATACTTGGCCCTTGACGGTGCCGTTGTTCTTTCCTTTCGGCTCATCGAGAATCACGCCGATCCACTTACCGGATGCAAAACTCGGGTGACCGACGTAGGCGATCACACCTTGGCAATCCTTTATTGGCACCTCGACACGCTGACCGACTCTGAACGCCATGTTCGTCGATGGTGAACCCGTCAACCGCGATGTTTTTCAGGCGAAGTCATTCATCAGCTGTGTATACACCTAGTCCTAACCTAATCTCAGTAAAAGCCATTCGGTACTGGCATATATGTAATACTTCTATATTGCTAGTTCTTCTTCTTTGCTTATATGGCGCACGCCCCTGCACGTGAGGAGCAAAAGCCAGTCTGAGATAAATTTACTAAAGGTGTGATACTAGGGATTTTATTGCAGTAGCTACATCTGTAGGATAGGGGTGGAAGGAGCAGGTGTAATAGAGATGTAGAGTGGTTACAAAATCTGTAGGAAACATATATGTAATACTCCTATATGGCTAGTTGAGCAAGTTTTCCATAAGCGGGACTTGTTCCAACACTGAAGGATAGAAGATAGATGCTTATTGGCTCTCCAAGAAAGAGTAGGAGGAGTGTTCAATAACGTCACGTTCGGAAACAACACTCGCGTACACACGAGCGCAGGGTTGGGTTATTCGAGCATTATCTAGAGTTTTTTACATTTTACAGTTTTTTACGGTAAAATACGTAAAAAACGTATAAAATACGTATAAAACGTATAATATTTAT
>NW_018020664.1:0-2469 GCF_002006095.1 Pseudomyrmex gracilis
AGAGCAACAAATGATGATGTAAAAGGAGATGATATTTGACTACACTCCACGAATTCTGATGTTGCTCGCTAAAATAAGATTCTTTTCTTGACTATCACATCTTTTCTTGTATATCACATTTATGTTGTACGAAAAGTTGCAATGTTTTTTCTTATCCTTTTCTATTTTCTTTTTTCATCTTCTCATCACGAGATCGGTCATTTTAAATTTTAAAAAAAATTAAATTCACGCTCTCGAATATACTCACACACTTAAAGAAAGTGACCATTTAAACTCGTGCACTTAGCACATAATAGAACCGCACGCTGTGGACATAGCGCACCGACATGTCGCTCGTGGACTGGCTGCGTAGTTCCAATGTGGACTACCCGTGGACATGCTAGTTTACGGGGCGGAAAAGTGATTACACATTTTCTTATGAACCTGGCCGCTCTCAGGCTTCTCTCTGGTTAGTACGGCGCTCGTTGGCGCTACTTACTGCTAGGGAATATCGTCCTTTTTCCTCTTAGCCCTTCGCGTCTACGAAACGATTTAGTGACCGCGACTGTACTATGGTCACGGTGGCTCAGTAGACATGTGTAGAAAGGAAACCGATACACGTCATAGAAACAACCCTTTCAATTTTGATCAAGAGCGCGAACTCGCGCAAATTTTTCCGAAATGAGACAGCGATAGCACAAGAACAACCACCATCGCAATAACGCGCGCGAATCGAAAACAACATTTTCCTCCTGTTCTTATTTATACTTGTTACTTAGATTCAACTTTAGCAGTAGATTGCCTGTCTCAGAAGCGCGTTATCGGCTTGAAAAGGCGCCTAAGATGCAGGCAATCTGCAATGCATCCGTGTATGGTGAAATGCCTATGTTCCAGGCGCAACTTGGGCGTCGTAAAGGGCGACACATCGAAGAATCCAAGCTTATTGACCAAACGTGTTCGTCTACAATCTGTTATTTCAAGAAAAAAGTAATTAGTTCACACCATCATCTTCATGTACGTAACATATTGCGTGTGTTGTTAAAAAATATGTTTAGCCGATGTTTAAACTTTGTATCCGAGACTTCTCAAATCTTTTGTCATGATTTCCAAAGCTGCGGAAGAAATAGGAGTGAGCGGTGCACGAGGCGGACCTACAGGTATATCAGTGAGGAGAGCCATCGCCGCTTTCATAGTCTGTACCCAATTGCCTGCGAAAAAAAAAAACATAGATATCAAATAGATAATAACACACTATTGGATAATATATCGTATAGAGCGTTTACCGTGATTCGTAATAGCAGTCACAATTTTCGAAAGTTTTTCTTGCAAACTCGTAGCTAGCGTTTCTTGCGTTTCTTTATCAGCAGCCAAAATATCCATCACAATTTCGGGGAACATGTTTATGCTAGTCAGTATGAAGGAATCCATTCCAATTTCGCGTGCGGTCTTTATTAACTGGAAACAAGATGAAAATGTGAGTTTTATCCGCGCAAATGTGTGCAAGACCGACGCGCGTCAGTATTGCTTCACTAAAAAATTCGTCACCAAAGTATGAATGAAGCGCACTTTACCTGGTCATTACCAAGAAAAACAACGTATTTTCCGTTATTGGCGCGCAGTGCTCGCGCACCTTCTTCCAAGTTGTTACTGGTGAATTTTATGCCCACAAATGAGGGTATTTTATCGCCAATTGTTTCCAGAAATTGTCCCATATTTACTGAAAAAATTTGCGGATTGATTTGTTTTACGTAATACGATGAAATATGAAGCAATTTGTTGCGTTAATTATATGTTTGCTCATTAGAGAAGATAATTTTTTTGCAAAACTTGCTTACTATTAACGTTAGTGAACATGGGAATGTGGTAATATAGCAATGGAGTATTTGGTGCTGCTTCGCCGACTGTTTTCAAATACTCGATCAATTGTTCAGCGGTATCAGGTTTGAAATATAACTCTGGCAAGCAAAGCACCGAATCAACACGCATGCTCTCCGCGTGTCTCGCCTGCAACATTTGATTTGATTTTTATTTTTTATTATTCAATTGCAATAGTGATGAATAATTTGGTTTATTAATATTTTGCAAGCATGATATATAAATAAATATCCTCACACAGACATAACATAGGCGTCCAGTGAACGTTGACAACTTCCATGAACATCTAATGAAAGTTTGTTGCAAAGTGTTGTTGTTTTGTACAAGATGTTATACTTACAAGCTCGAGAACATCGGGAAGAGGAGCCCCTCCTATCTGAATCATCAGATGCTGTTGTGTTTTCTTTACTGCTCTTACCCAGGATTCAGTGACAAGTTTTCTCTCGGCAACCGACATTGACGTGCCTTCGCCACTTGTGCCATTAACTGTAAAAAAAATCACAGAACACAAGATTATGAAAATTTAACTAAAGCTAAAGTTTAACCACTAAGATTAACGTGGTAATATATATATATACATATATATATATATATATATATATATATAATTTAAAA